>NC_059214.1:37129547-37227047 GCF_020615455.1 Coregonus clupeaformis
TTACTGGGACAGTTACTGAGGAAACATACTCAGTGTACTTCAGGGCTGCACGTACATTATTTAACGTTGACCCGTGATTAACATACTCTCGCTGTCGTCCTCAGCTCTTCTTGTTCACTGACGGTGAGGTGGGGAACAACAAGGAAGTCCTGGATCTGGTGAAGAAGAATGCCGTCTCTCACAGGTGGGCCCACCCGCAACAAGCACTGTTTCCCCTATCATTACCTAGTTGGGGAAGGGCTCCCATAGCTAGCTGTGTCACCTCCCACCTGAAATAATTAGACTTACTGGTTTTAATAGAGAGTTTGTTACAGAGGCAATGCACCTGTCTGGGAAGTATAACCACTGGTCTTTTTGACTCAAAATATGAATTGTAAAACCCAACTAAAGTAAACCTACCCAACCTGTTTGTGGGAAGCAGTGTGGGAGAGATATGTAATATGTAGGTTAGGGTTTTTTCACCCCTTGATGATTCTTCCTGTACAGTTATGTGACGAACGGACAGACAGACGGACCGACAGACGTAGATCGATTTACAGTCCCTTCTCCGATTTCATCATGGGGGACAATAATACTGTTTCCTGGCTGTATCCCTGCCAGGTGCTAATCCTTTGGGATCGGGGTGGGGGCCAGCACTTATCTCATCTCTGGGATGGTCAATCAGAGCAAAGGGCATGAACTGTATATCAAAGGACAGGATGCAGCCCAAAGTAAGAGAGCTTGTGTGTGTGTGTGTGTGTGTGTGTGTGTGTGTGTGTGTGTGTGTGTGTGTGTGTGTGTGTGTGTGTGTGTGTGTGTGTTTGTGTGTGTTTGTGTGTGTGTGTGTGTATGTGCATACGTAAAGAGAGGGCTGTATTGGTTAGAACATTTTTCTCTACTACTTTTCTCTGGGTTTGCACAACCAAAAACTTTTCTGCACAAATTGTCAGAAACCGTCTCAGGAAAGCTCACCTTCGATGGCCATTGGCACGCTGGAGAAGTGTGCCCTTCAAGGATGAATCACGGTTTCAACTGTACCGGGCAGATGGCAGACCACGTGTATGGCGTTGTGTGGGCGAGCGGTTTGCTGGTGTCAACGTTGTGAACAGAGTGCCCCATGGTGGCGGTGGGGTTATGGTATGGGCAGGCATAAGCTATGGACAATGAACACAATTGCATTTTATCACCAATATCCAGCAACTGAAGAGGAGTGGGACAACATTCCACAGGCTACAATCAACAGCCTGATCAACTCTATGCGAAGGAGATGTGTCGCGCTGCATGAGGCAAATGGTGGTCACACCAGATACTGACTGGTTTTCTGATCGACAGCCCTGCCTTTTTTCAAGGTATCTGTGACCAACAGATGCATACAGTGCCTTGCAAAAGTATTCATCCCCCTTGGGGTTTTTCCTATTTTTTTGCATTACAACTTGTAATTTAAATTGATTTTTATTTGGATTTCATGCAATGGACATACACAAAATAATCCAAATTGGTGAAGTGAAATGAAAAAAATAAATAACGGAACAGTGGTGCGTGCACATGTATTCACCCCCTTTGCTATGAAGCCCCTTAATAAGATATGTTGCAACCAATGTCCTTCAGAAGTCACATAATTAGTTAAATAATGTCCACCTGTGTGCAATCTAAGTGTCACATGATCTCAGCATATATACACCTGTTCTGAAAGGCCCCAGAGTCTGCAACACCACTAAGCAAGGGTCACCACCAAGCAAGCGGCACCATGAAGACCAAGGAATGGCCTAGTCAAAGCTCAGACCTCAATCCAATTGAGAATCTGTGGTATGACTTAAAGATTGCTGTACACCATCGGAACCCATCCAACTTGAAGGAGCTGGAGCAGTTTTGCCTTGAAGAATGGGCAAAAATCCCAGTGGCTAGATGTGCCAAGCTTATAGAGACATACCCCAAGAGACTTGCAGCTGTAATTGCTGCAAAAGGTGGCTCTACAAAGTATTGACTTTGAGGGGGTGAATTGTTATGCACGCTCAAGTTTTCTGTTTTTCTGTCTTATTTCTTGATTGTTTCACCCCAAAAAATATTTTACATCTTCAAAGTGTTAGGCATATTGTGTAAATGATACAAACCCACCAAAAATCCATTTTAATTCCAGGTTGTAAGGCAACAAAATAGGAAAAATGCCAAAAAGTGGTCTCATGGACAGATACTCCAATCTCCGCTGTGGAGCTTTGCAGCTCCTTCAGGGTTATCTTTGGTCTCTTTGTTGCCTCTGATTAATTCCCTCCTTGCCTGGTCCGTGAGTTTTGGTGGGCGGTCCTCTCTTGGCAGGTTTGTTGTGGTGCCATATTCTTTCCATCCGTGGGATGTTCAAAATGTCTGATCTTTTTTATAACTTGTTATTGGCTTCATAGCAAAGGGGGTGAATACATGTACACGCACCACTGTTCCGTTATTTATTTTTTAGAAATTACAGGTTGTAATGCAACAAAATAGGAAAAACCCCAAGGGGGATGAATACTTTTGCAAGGCACTGTATGTGTTCAGTGCATGTCCCTTTATGTTTGTAACCAGTGCTTTTTTCCCCTTCTTTCTCACAGTGTTGTATGGCAGCCCCATGCCCAGGATGATGGCGTGTCGTATGGCTATGCCCAGGTCTATGGGCAGTGTTAATTTTGTCAACAGAAATAGTGACTCAAAAATGTGTCTAAAATCTATTTTTCAGTGGCAATTGACGAGACTATAACTGACTAAATAGACCCAGAAAAACCTATAACTAAACTGAAATTATTTCTCCTTTTAGTTGTCTAAAACTGGAGGAGACTAAATTATCTCAGTGACTAAAATCTGACTACTGAGTGGACTGGACAAGAGTTTTTGGAGAGATTGAGAGCTTTTCAATGATAAGCACAATTAATATTAGCAGCACAGAAGGAATGGGAAGGACGCGGCACACCCGGCACACACAGCCTAGCCTACATCAGCTGGTGAGCTGCGGGGGCGCAAGCGATGAGAGTGAGCCGACAGGCTCCGCTTCTGATTATACACATCGAGAAGGTGACTCTCTTGCTTTCCAGTAGCTAGCCAGTCACCCGCAGCCTGGTTAAGAAACACAAGCTGCTTTACAACATTTAAAAACAGTAGCCGCATTAAGTCTAGCTAGGTTTCTCACCCTTGAGTGTAGATACGTTTTTGAATTTGTAGTCTCTATGTCATGGTCGTTTAAGGACGGATCAGACCAAGGCGCAGCGTGAAATGCATACATGTTTATTTCAACGATCAACACACGAACAAAACAACAAACCAACATAACGTGAAGTCCTCCGGCTAAACACAAAACAAGCCTACACACGGAACAAGATCCCACAACTAATGAGTGCCAACAGGCTACTTAAGTATGAACCCCAATCAGAGACAACGAGCGACAGCTGCCTCTGATTGGGAATCACACCCGGCCAATCATAGAAATACACAACCTAGACAGAGAACATAGAAAATACAACATAGAACTCCACACCCTGACTCAACATACTAGAGTCCCATAAATCAGGGCATGACAGTACCCCCCCCCCCCCTCCAAAGGTGCAGACTCTGACCGCACAAACCTTACATAACAGGGTAGGGTCCGGGTGGGCATACCGCCTCGGAGGCGGATCCGGCTCCGGGCGTGATGACCACATTCTCTCAGCCTCCCCGTTGCACCCCTGGTCTGGTCTGGACCTCGGCGCGCTGCTTCCCCTCTTCTTCCTCCCACGATACCCCAAGCCCTGTCTGGACCCTGGTGTGGGAGACCCCAAACCTGGAGAGGGGCTGACGTCTGGGTCTGGACCGGAGCCGCTGACCGGAGCTGGACCGGGCACCGATGGAGCGGACTGCTCTGGTTCTGGAGTGAAGCTGCTGACCGGAGCTGGACTGTGCACCGGTGGAGCGGACTGCTCTGGCTCCGGAGTGGAGCTGCTGACCGGATCTGGACTAAACCCTGGTGGAGCGGACTCCTCTGGTTCCGGAGTGGATCCGCTGACCGGAGCTGGATCAGGTACCGGTGGAGCGGACTGCTCTGGCTCCGGAGTGGAGCTGCTGACCGGAGCTGGACTGAGCACCGGTGGAACGGACTGCTCTAGCTCCGGAGTGGAGCAGCTGACCGGAGCTGGACTGGACCCCGGTGGAGAGGACTGCTCTGGCTCCAGAGTGGAGCAGCTGACCGGAGCTGGATCAGGCACTGGTGGAGCGGACTGCTCTGGCTCCGGAGTGGAACAGCTGAAACGGGCACGGGCCGTGCTGGACTGGACACACGCACCACCAGTCTGGTGCGAGGAGCAGGCACGGGCCGGGCCGGACTGGCGACACGCACCACTGGCTTGGTGCGAGGAACAGGAACGGGCCGGGCCGGACTGGGAACACGCACCACTAGTCTGGTGCGAGGAGCAGCAACGGGCCGGGCCGGACTGGGGACACACACCACTCACACATTCAGATATAAATATTCTATATAGAACAAACATGCCTCTCTGACATGTTGAATAAGGAATAATGTTGGATCTATTCATGGAATTTCTATCTGCAACATTGAAGGATGTTTTGCAACTGAGCGTGGCCCTGGTAATATTAGCAGTAGCCTATGTGAAAACATTTTGTGGCACAGAAAGATAGGAAAATGGATAGCAAACAATTTGTTGACTAAATCTCTCTTGCCACTACACTATATCTTTATTTTGAGTTAATGTGGACACAGTGACTAAGACTTGAGCACTTGGACCAGGACTTGAGCCAAAGGGACTCGTAACTCAACTCGTGACTCGACCATTGGTGACTCCGACTTGGACTCGGACTTGAGCACAGGGGACGTGGGACTCAATTCAGACTCGAGGTTTAGTGACTCAACTACATCACTGGGCGAAACAGTCATTAGCTCCCGTTCAAAGTCATTAGCCCCCATTTGTCTTTTGGACAACAATGTGGCTGCAGTGTCTGTGGAACGTTTATAACAATGGCAATGATGTGACCGAGTGATCGAGGTGCAACCCATACTACTTTGCCAATACCATCTGGCGTGTGTGTTTGTTTCTTTTTTTATGTAATGTGCAGTATCTGTGTAGGCTGAATTAGGAATTTACATGGCCAGATAATTGTTATATATTCTTAAATATGTTTGTCATATTTCTGCTGTGGGGAAGAGAATAGGATGTTATGCAGAACAATATGTTGGAAGGACAAGGCTATATACAGTATGTAAACTTCCGCTTTCAACTGTATGTTTGTACACATGGAAGTCAGTGATTTAAGTTTACTATAGGTTAATGAGGCAATACAAATGTGATGTGACTAAAATGAAAGGACAGTTAGTTGACTAAAATGGCCCACTGTTTTCGTCATTTTGACAATAACTACACCGAATTATTATTCAAATGACAAAAATGTGATTTAATGATATTTGTGACTCGTTACAGGAAATCTGTAAATATGAATACAATTGTTAAATTACAAGCCTAGTTGGTTTAGCCACGGAAAAAGACAGGAAACTTCCCGCTAGCCACGATTGGCTGAGATAATGCATGGGCTGGACATGCCGAGAGATGAGTTTGGATTGGTCTGCCATGTAGCACGCTTCTGTCTATAACATGAGCTGCTCAGTAGGTAATCCTTTCTAACACAGCTTTTTTGAAAGATATCACAAAGAACTGCAAAAGTGTTGCTAATGCTCTCCACTTTCTGGAGGACCGAGTTTTGAAATCAGTGGAATGCACGGTGGAAGCAGAGTATGATAGCTAAGAAGATGGAGAAAATTCTGGCGTTTGTTTGCAAATAATGCGGAGGGAGTCAAAAAGAGAACACACAGAAGGCTGTTGTATAAAGCACCTGTCTCCAGATTACATCTTCAAACTAAGGGCAACCATGGCATCCATGACAGAGAGGGAAAAGCGTTCATCCATGTATGCGAGTAAGAGAGTCTAGCTAGCTACATTTTCAGATATTATACGTTTCAAATTTTGTCAGAAAGTCATTTTCATTGCAAGTTAACGCGTACTGTTAGCTAGCTAGCTAACGTTAGCTGGCTGGCTCGCTAGATAATGTTACGTGTATGATCTGTGTAGTAATATTATTTGTATCGCAGAGCCATTTGAATTGCTAGTTAAAGCCTAATGTTAGTTAGCTAGCTAACATTGAACCTAGCTAGTTGGTTAGCTTTAGCTACCTGCAGATTCATGCAGGGTAGTAACGTTATGAGTTGGGATTATGGTTCATTGTTAAGATAGCTAGCTACATGTCTAAACAAAAGACTCCACTATGCAAGTAACCATTTCACTGTACCGTTTACACCTTCTGTATCCTGTGCATTATTTGATATAGTGTGTGTTTACCAGAGACGGTAATGTGAAGAACAACCATGACCTGCACCAAAGTAATCTAGGATATAACGTTAGGCCAACGAGACAGTGTCCAAGTTCTAAAATTCTCAGGTAGAATGCCCTGCTTTTATTTCGTCACACTCAGAACCGTAGGCTATTTTCTGTAATAAGCTCACCATTAACTAGTAAATAATGATCTTGTTGTGAGTTTATTTTCCTGTAATAATGAATACAAATGAGCTAAAGTTAAAATGTTGTCAGCTATTTGATATGGTCATTATTTGAACTGGCTAGCCTGTTAACTTAACACTAGCTAGCTTAAAAGCTAGAAACAAACCAAAACCTTGTTGAGAAAGTTGCTTGTAGTTGCCTTGTCACGGTTCTCTAAGACCGAACCCAGAAGCAGACCAGGACAAGGTGAGTTGAACGAATGAGAGTGTTTATTTACAGGGAAAAGATGCAGAATAGTCCAGTAGACGGAGCGGGTGGCGGAGATGAGTAGGTGGTGGTGAAGTAGCAGATGAACTGATGGCACGGCAGGGGTTGGGTGAAGGTTCCGGGAGAATGACTGTAGACAGAACAAACGGAGGTAAGTACAAGGCAGGTCAACAAGATGCAAAAAACAACAAAACTAACGCTAGTACTCTGAGGCTGATACGCTGGCAAAACATACTGTTTATGGCTAACGATCCGGCAGGGGAATGGATGTTAGGCCAGAGCCTAAGAAGGGTGATGATCAGGACCAGGTGTGCAGATTGCTGATGGGATGCAGGTGCGGAAATCAAGAGAGCTCCCCGGAGCGTTCCAGAACCCTCGGGAAACTGGAGATCACGAACATAAAAACTAGTCCACAGACAGGACCCGACTCAGACTGCCGGGATCGTTACAGTACCCCCCCTCCGACGAACGCCACCGGGCGGACTCCCGGAGCGCCAGGATGGAGGCGGTAGAAGTCACTGATGAGGTCAGCATCTAGGACCTGTCGCCGCGGAATCCAACTCCTCTCTTCAGGACCATACCCCTCCCAGTCCACGAGATACTGGAAACCCCGGCCCCGCCGTCTGGAATCCATGATGCGACGCACCGTGTAGGCAGGACCACCTCCGATCATCCGAGGAGGAGGAGGAGGAGGCGGAGGAGGCAACAGAGGACTGAGGAAAACAGGCTTGAGGCAGGAGACATGAAAGGTGGGATGGACTCTGAGCGTCCTCGGGAGTTTGAGTCGAACTGCCACCGGATTGATCACCTTCTCCACCACAAACGGACCAATGAACTTGGTAACAACTTCCTAGACTCAGTCCGTAAAGGAAGATCCCGTGTGGCCAACCAGACCCTATCTCCGATGGTGTAGGTGGGAGCGGGAATCCGGCGACGATTCGCCTGGAGCTGATACCGGTCCGAAACTCTAAGGAGTGCTTTTCTGGCCCGATGCCAGGTCCGGTGGCAGCGCGAATATGGACCTGAACAGAAGGCACTGAGAGCTCCTTCTCCTGAGAAGGGAACAAGGGAGGTTGGTAGCCATACAGGCACTGGAAGGGAGACATCCCAGTGGCAGATGTAGGGAGAGTATTGTGGGCATACTCAACCCAAGGCAACTGAGAGACCCAGGAGGTGGGGTTGGAAGAGGCCAGGCAGCGTAGCGTGGATTCCATCTTCTGGTTGGCTCTCTCCGCCTGACCATTAGATTGGGGGTGAAAACCAGATGTGAGACTGACTGTAGCTCCAATGGCCAAACAGAAGGACTTCCAGACAGCAGAGGTAAACTGAGGGCCACGGTCGGAAAACGATATCACTGGGCAACCCGTGGACCCTGAAAACCTCCCTAACCAGGATCTCGGACGTCTCCGAGGCAGAGGGAAGCTTGGCAATTGGCACAAAGTGGGCGAACTTGCTGAATCTGTCCACGATAGTCAGAACGACCGTGTTCCCCTCAGAAGCGGGCAACCCAGTGACAAAGTCCAGGGCCAGATGCGACCATGGTCGCCGGGGAATAGGAAGGGGGTGAAGTAGTCCAGAGCTGGGCCGATTGGTACTCTTATTCTGCGCACACACTGGACAGGCAGCAACATAACCCCGAGTATCCTCGGCCATGGCAGGCCACCAAAAAGCGTCTGCGAAGAAACGCCATCGTCCGAGCCACGCCAGGGTGACAAGCCATCTTGCTGGCGTGGGACCATTTGAGGACCGCAGGACGAACCGACTCAGGCACAAACAACCGACCGGGTGGACCGTTACCGGGACCGGGCTGCGTCCGAAGAGCCGCCATCACCTCCTCCTCAATCTTCCACCTAACAGCTCCCACGACGCAGTTCCGGGGGAGAATTGTCTCGGTCTTGGACCCACTCTCCTCCGTCTTGGAGAACATCCGAGACAAGGCGTCCGCCTTGCCGTTCTTAGATCCAGGTCGGAACGTCAGGGAAAAATTGAATCGTCCGAAAAACAACGACCACCTGGCCTGACGGGAGTTGAGACGTCTAGCCGATTGCACGTAAGCAAGATTCTTGTGGTCAGTCCAGACAATAAACGGCTGCTCCGCCCTCCAACCAGTGGCGCCACTCCTCCAAGGCAAGTTTCACCGCGAGAAGCTCCCGGTTACCCACATCGTAATTCCTCTCCGCAGGCGAAAGGCGACGAGAGTAGTAGGCGCAGGGATGGAGTTTACTGTCCGTGGAGCATCGCTGCGACAGGATGGCGCCAACTCCCACATCGGACGCGTCCACTTCAACGGCGAACTGACGGTCCGTGTCCGGTTGAGAGAGAATCGGTGCGTTGGTGAATCGCCTCTTCAAATCCAGAAACGCTCGATCCGCCTCCGGATTCCACTTGAAGCTCCTGATACTGGAAGTCAAGGCCGTTAACGGAGCGGCCACACGGCTGTAATCCCGGATGAATCTGCGGTAGAAATTCGCAAACCCCAAAAATCTCTGGAGCTGCAATCTCGTACCGGGCTGGGCCCATTCCAGAACCGCTCTAACCTTCTCCTGGTCCATCCTAATCTCTCCCCTGGAGATGATGTACCCGAGAAAGGATGTCGTGTGGGCGTGGAACTCGCACTTCTCGGCCTTCACGAACAGGCGATTCTCCAACAATCGCTGCAGAACCTGCCGGACATGCTGGACGTGGTCGGAAGGTTCCTTCGAGAAGATCAGAATGTCATCCAGGTAAACAAACACAAAGAGACCGATCATATCTCTCAGGACGTCGTTCACCATACTCTGGAATACCGCTGGAGCATTGGTCAGTCCAAACGGCATCACCTGATACTCGAAGTGACCCATCGGTGTATTGAAACCCGTCAACCACTCGTCTCCCTCTCTGATCCGGACCATGTGATACGCATTGCGTAGGTCTAGCTTGGTGAACACCGTAGCACCCTGTAAGGAGTCGAAGGCAGAACTCATCAAGGGCAGGGGATACTTGTTCTTGACCGTGATGTCATTCAACCCCCGATAATCAATACACGGTCGAAGAGAGCCATCCTTCTTACCCACAAAGAAGAATCCTGCCCCCAGGGGGTGATGACGAGGACGAACGAGACCAGCAGCTAGGGACTCCTTGATGTAGGTCTCCAAAGCCTCACGTTCAGGGCGGGAGATACTGTATAACCTTCCCTTGGGGTAGACAGCTCCAGGGAACAGGTTGATGGCACAATCATATGGTCGGTGGGGAGGGAGTGACAGAGCCTTCTGCTTACTGAACACTTCCCCAAATCGTGATATGTCTCGGGAACCAGGGACAAATCTGGGGGTTTAGCCTCAATCACCTGACTGGGAACCGAATGGGGACAGGCAGTCTTGAGACAGTTAGCATGACAATCAAGGCTCCAACTCGTTACCTTGCCCGTCACCCAATCGAACGTGGGATTGTGTTCCTTCAGCCAGGGGTATCCAAGGACTAGAGGAACATGGGAAGACGGCAGAATGAAGAATGAAATCATCTCCGAATGATTCCCCGACAACAGCATCTTAACCGGTTCAGTCCTCATCGTGATACGTGCCAGACTACTGCCGTTCAGAGTGGTCGCTTCAATGGCTTCCGGCAATTGCTCCTTGGAAAGCCCCAGCTGTTCCACCAACTCGGCATCAAGAAAGCTTCCATCGGCACCTGAATCGACAAAAGCGTTAATCGCTAAGCTCTGATTCCTGTTCACAAGGGTAGCCGGGAAACGGGGTCTGACAGAGGTACTGAGAGGTTGAAACTGGCTCGCTAAAAGTCCTCCCAACTTTAGCGAGCCGGGCAGTTTGACGACCGCCGGGAACAAGTGGAGATGTAATGTCCCGAGCTACCACAGTAGAGGCAACAGTTGGTCTTACGTCTATGTTGACGCTCCTCCTTGGTTAACCCGTGCCGCCCCACTTGCATGGGTTCAGAATCGGGAGAGAGAACCTCTCCAATAATCCTTTGTGGTGGAGAATGATCGACGTGTTCTGGTCCACCACCCGACCCGACTGGGAACTGAGAAGCTGATCGATTGGACGGACCCCATTGCTTCTCCCTCCTTCGCTCTCGGACTCGATTATCCACCCGAATAGACAAGGCTACCAAGCTGTCCAGGTCACTAGGCTCCGGATAGGAGATCAACTCATCCTTGAGCTGCTCCGACAGACCCTGGTAAAAGGCCGCTTGCAGAGACTCCTCATTCCACCCACTCTCCACAGCCAACGTCTTGAACTCGATCACGAAGTCGGCCACGCTGCGAGTTCCTTGGCGAAGCGAAAACAGGCGCCTAGCTGCGTCCCTCCCTCGGACGGAATGGTCGAAGAGCTTCCTCATCTCGGCCGTGAACCCCTGGTATGACGCCATGCAGGGATCCTGTCGTTCCCAAACGGCTGAAGCCCACTCCAGCGCTCGACCACGCAGCAACTCAATCACAAAGGCTATCCTAGCCTTGTCTGTGGCATAAGAGTAGGGCTGTAGATCGAACACTAATCCACACTGCATAAGGAAGGAACGGCATCTTCCCAGCTCCCCCTCATATTTATCCGGCGTCGGAACCTTGGGCTCACGGAAGGACACAGCTCCAGAAGCGGCAGGCGAGATGGGTGAAACCGGTAGTGGATCCTCCACCGGAGACTTGCGTTGGTTCTGGACCTCCGTCAGACCGGTAGAAAGGTTCCGAACTGACAACGCGATCTCCTGTAGTACCGTGCTATGATGGCCCAACATCTTCTCCTGATGGGTAATGGCATGGCGAACAGAGTCCAGGTCCGCTGGGTTCATTAATGGCCGGATCGTTCTGTCACGGTTCTCTAAGACCGAACCCAGAAGCAGACCAGGACAAGGTGAGTTGAACGAATGAGAGTGTTTATTTACAGGGAAAAGATGCAGAATAGTCCAGTAGACGGAGCGGGTGGCGGAGATGAGTAGGTGGTGGTGAAGTAGCAGATGAACTGATGGCACGGCAGGGGGTTGGGTGAAGGTTCCGGGAGAATGACTGTAGACAGAACAAACGGAGGTAAGTACAAGGCAGGTCAACAAGATGCAAAAAACAACAAAACTAACGCTAGTACTCTGAGGCTGATACGCTGGCAAAACATACTGTTTATGGCTAACGATCCGGCAGGGAATGGATGTTAGGCCAGAGCCTAAGAAGGGTGATGATCAGGACCAGGTGTGCAGATTGCTGATGGGATGCAGGTGCGGAAATCAAGAGAGCTCCCCGGAGCGTTCCAGAACCCTCGGGAAACTGGAGATCACGAACATAAAAACTAGTCCACAGACAGGACCCGACTCAGACTGCCGGGATCGTTACATGCCTGGTTTGATAGATTGACATATACTAAGTGCATTTTTTAAACGGATGGCATTATTGGTCAGTTAATACATCAGTTATGCTATTTTGGACCACCTAGCTGCAGCCTGTAGTTTTTGTGTTTATACTTTTTCATAACGATAACAACAAGTTTGATGTTGGACGACAATAGAATGTTCATGATGTTACTGTGACAACTGTCTACAGAGATGTTGATAGACTTAGTATAAACCAGCCTTTAGTCTTGAAATCTTTGGTTGTTTAGTATACTGTACTCACTATGTTTAGCACATGGCTTTAAAGAGATGGGTGGGGCTAATGCTTATAAAGGTGTGAACGATGCTGCATGGATGTAGACAAAGAAGAACTCTCCAGTAGGTGTGCCAAAACATTCAAGGGCCATTTTCTCAAAAGTAGGGTTACAAGTTTATCAACTTTTAAAGCAGAATTATTTCCCCATTGTTCCTCAACTGTAGTGTATGATATACCATTTTCTAGCTCTGAGTCTCTACTTTTATCAAATGTAAAAAACATCATTTCAAATTTAGCTACATAAGACCGAATCAAGCCGGTCAGTCACATTTTAGTCAAAATGACTAAGACTAGATTAAATTTAAAAAGAGTGCCAAAATCTACAGTGATGGAGGACCAAGCTGATATGGCTGCCCAATGCGCAGCGTCAAAGTTTAGCACAAAGAGTAACACGTGTGAAAGTAACAGTAAGCACTGTTTAATTAAATATATATATTTTATTTTATAGTATAATATTTTGCAAGTAGTAAGAATTTCAGTGTCAGTCTACACCTGTTTACGAAGCATGTGAAAATGCAAATTTAAAATAAAATTGTATTTGTCACATGCGCCGAATACAACCATGAAATGCTTACTTACAAGCCCTTAACCAACAATGCAGTTCAAGAAATAGATTTAAGAAAATATTTACTAAATAAACTAAAGTAAAAAAGAAAAGAAAAAGTAACACAATAAAATAACAATAATGAGGCTATATACAGGGGGTACTGGTTCCGAGTCAATGTGCGGGGATACTGGTTAGTCAAGGTAATTTGTACATGTAGGTAGGGGTAAAGTGACTATGCATTGATAATAAACAGCGAGTAGCAGCAGTGTAAAAAGAAAGGGGGGGGTCAATGTAAATAGTCTGGATTAATTGATTAATTGTTAAGTCTTATGACTTGGGGATAGAAGCTGTTAAGGAGCCTTTTGGACCTAGACTTGGTGCTCCAGTACCGCTTGCCGTTCGGTAGCAGAAAGAACAGTCTATGACTTGGGTGACTTCAAATTTGATTTGAAGTCTATTTGGTTTAGAAACAAATGATCATGATTCAAGCGCATGATAATATTTGTATTAAACATGCCCTACTACCTAAGCACTGCCCGGTGACCGCAACTCTAGCTCTCTCTAAATCATCACAGTGTCTCAGTGATTTGGCTGCACATTAGAAATGTAATCGTGCAAGTTCATGATTGACTTACGTACAGTTCAGATGCCGAATTCATGGTGAGTTGAACTGAATAGAAATTAAGAGTGGGCTGGCACGGTTAAGAGCTTTGCTTGATGTGCTGATTGGTTTCATGCAACTGCGCTCAACACTGCAGCAGATTTTGGGTCGAATTCAGGCATAACAGCAATCTCTCACAGAAGTCCTCCACCTGTGAATCCGAGACCATGATTGTGCTTCTTTTGTGGGTGTGATAGAGAAGCGACCTTTAATTTTATGCAATTAACATATACTGAGTGTACAAAACATTAAGAACATCTGCTTTTTCCATGACATACCGCAGACTGACCAAGTGAGCACAGGTGAAAGCTATGATCCCTTATTGATGTCAAGTTTCAAGTTTCAAGTTTTAATGTAACATGCACAAGCACAGTGAAATGCCTTTCTTGCAAACTCAAAAACCAACAATGCAAAAATCAATAACAATGTATTAATAGAAAACAAACACAAGAAATAAGAATAGGAAATATGAACTGAACAATTAAGTAAGTAAGTAAGCATACTACATACAGGAAATATTGAAAAAGTCAGTTCCAATACCATATTTACATCAAATCAACAGGATGAATCCACTTCAATCAGTGTAGATTTTTAAGCCAAGAGACAATTGAGACATGGATTGTGTATGTGTGGCATTCAGAGGGTGAATGGGCAAGACAAAATATTTAAGTGCCTTTGAACAGGGTATGCTAGTAGGTGCTAGAAGCACCAGTTTGTGTCAAGAACTGCAACGCTGGTGTGTTTTTCATGCTCAACAGTTTCCCGTTTGTATCAAGAATGGTCCACCACCCAAAGGACATCCAGCCAACTTGACACAACTGTGGGAAGCATTGGAGTCAACACGGGCCAGCGTCCCTGTGGAACGCTTTCGACACCTTGTAGAGTCCATGCCCCAACGAATTGAGGCTGTTCTGAGGGCAAAAGGGGAAGGTGTTCCTACCAATGTTTCCTCTAATTGTTTTCGGCACTGAGCAAATATCAGGTCTGCTGATCGCAAACTTGAACGTTGTGAAAAGTCTGTGCAACTTTCAGCGAGCGTTTAGTGTGAAAAATGTGGTTGCACCTGTTTTATGTTACAGTTTTTACAGTGGCCATGTAGGCTACTGTTGCTATTTGATCATAATGTAGGCCTACCATCAAAAACAATGGAGAAAATGCATCCAACAACATTTTAACATGAAAATAGCTGTTCTATCAATCAATCAATCAATTTTATTTTATATAGCCCTTCTTACATCAGCTAATATCTCGAAGTGCTGTACAGAAACCCAGCCTAAAACCCCAAACAGCTAGTAATGCAGGTGTAGAAGCACGGTGGCTAGGAAAAACTCCCTAGAAAGGCAAAACCTAGGAAGAAACCTAGAGAGGAACCAGGCTATGAGGGGTGGCCAGTCCTCTTCTGGCTGTGCCGGGTGGAGGTTATAACAGAACCATGCCAAGATGTTCAAAAATGTTCATAAGTGACAAGCATGGTCAAATAATAATCAGGAATAAATCTCAGTTGGCTTTTCATAGCCGATCATTAGAGTTTAAAACAGCAGGTCTGGGACAGGTAGGGGTTCCATAACCGCAGGCAGAACAGTTTAAACTGGAATAGCAGCAAGGCCAGGCGGACTGGGGACAGCAAGGAGTCACCACGGCCGGTAGTCCCGACGTATGGTCCTAGGGCTCAGGTCTCTCAGTTGGCTTTTCATAGCCGATCATTTAGAGTTGAAAACAGCAGGTCTGGGACAGGTAGGGGTTTCGTAGCCGCAGGCAGAACAGTTGAAACTGGAATAGCAGCAAGGCCAGGCGGACTGGGGACAGCAAGGTGTCATCATGCCCGGTAGTCCTGACGTATGGTCCTAGGGCTCAGGTTCTCAGAGAGAAAGAGAGCACGAGAGAATTAGAGAGAGCATACTTAAATTCACACAGGACACTGGATAAGACAGGAGAAGTACTCCAGGTATAACCAACTAACCCCAGCCCCCGACACATAAACTACTGCAGCATAAATACTGGAGGCTGAGACAGGAGCGGTCCGGAGACACTGTGGCCCCATCCGAAGAAACCCCGGACAGGGCCAAACAGGAAGGATATAACCCCACCCACTCCGCCAAAGCACAGCCCCCGCACCACTAGAGGGATATCCCCAACCACCAACTTACAATCCTGAGACAAGGCCGAGTATAGCCCACAGAGGTCTCCACCACAGCACAAACCAAGGGGGGGCGCCAACCCAGACAGGAAGATCACGTCAGTAACTCAACCCACTCAAGTGACGCACCCCTCCCAGGGACGGCATGAAAGAGCACCAGCAAGCCAGTGACTCAGCCCCTGCAACAGGGTTAGAGGCAGAGAACCCCAGTGGAGAGGGGAACCGGCCCGGCAGAGACAGCAAGGGCTGTTCGTTGCTCCAGCCTTTCCGTTCACCTTCACACTCCTGGGCCAGACTACACTCAATCATATGACCTACTGAAGAGATAAGTCTTCAGTAAAGACTTAAAGGTTGAGACCGAGTCTGCGTCTCTCACATGGGTAGGCAGACTGTTCCATAAAAATGGAGATCTATAGGAGAAAGCCCTGCCTCCCGCTGTTTGCTTAGAAATTCTAGGGACAATTAGGAGGCCTGCGTCTTGTGACCGTAGCGTACGTATTGGTATGTACGGCAGGACCAACTCGGAAAGATAGGTAGGAGCAAGCCCATGTAACGCTTTATAGGTTAACAGTAAAACCTTGAAATCAGCCCTTGCCTTAACAGGAAGCCAGTGTAGGGAAGCTAGCACTGGAGTAATATGATCAAATTTCTTGGTTCTAGTCAGGATTCTAGCAGCCGTATTTAGCACTAACTGAAGTTTATTTAGTGCTTTATCCGGGGTAGCCGGAAAATAGAGCATTGCAGTAGTCTAATCTAGAAGTAACAAATGCATGGATTAATTTTTCTGCATCATTTTTGGACAGAAAATTTCTGATTTTTGCAATGTTACGTAGATGGAAAAAAGCTGTCCTTGAAACAGTCTTGATATGTTCGTCAAAAGAGAGATCAGGGTCAAGAGTAACGCCTAGGTCCTTCACAGTTTTATTTGAGACGACTTTACAACCATCAAGATGAATTGTCAGATTTAACAGAAGATCTCTTTGTTTCTTGGGACCTAGTACAAGCATCTCTGTTTTGTCCGAGTTTAAAAGTAAAAAGTTTTCAGCCATCCACTTCCTTATGTCTGAAACACAGGCTTCTAGCGAGGGCAATTTTGGGGCTTCACCATGCTTCATTGAAATGTACAGCTGTGTGTCATCCGCATAGCAGTGAAAGTTAACATTATGTTTTCGAATAACATCCCCAAGAGGTAAAATATATAGTGAAAACAATAGTGGTCCTAAAACGGAACCTTGAGGAACACCGAAATGTACAGTTGATTTGTCGGAGGACAGACCATTCACAGAGACAAACTGATATCTTTCCGACAGGTAGGATCTAAACCAGGCCAGAACTTGTCCGTGTAGACCAATTTGGGTTTCCAGTCTCTCCAAAAGAATGTGGTGATCGATGGTGTCAAAGGCAGCACTAAGGTCTAGTAGCACGAGGACAGATGCAGAGCCTCGGTCTGACGCCATTAAAAGGTCATTTACCACCTTCACAAGTTCTATCTATCATTCAGCCTACAGTTGCAGCCAATGTGTTGTGTTCAATGAAGGCCTACATTCCATGAGACTTTTGAAAAAAAACATGCAGGGCTTGACATTAAGTTTTCACTGCATAATATTTAGAAGTAGTCCCTTTTCAGGTTTAGAAGAAGTGACTGCTAAATGCTAACTCCTGTTCGTACAAGCTGATAGCATAGCTAGCATAGAGAAATCGGTGGGGGTCAAAGCAGTTTTTAACTGTAATGCAGTTGATTGGTGATGATGACATGAACATGTATTGGGGTTGACATCCATACAAGCATTTTACCTCAACATAGTGTGAAGTACACATACAAAAAATAGTCTGTGTAGGCTAATTTTGCTGGGGGGCAATGAGGATATTTGGGATCTTTCCCCCACGGCATCTTTCCCCCACGCGTTTCCATGGCATTTCCATTGTTTTGGTCGAGTTCCATTGACCTCTACCCATCTATCTCTGCTCTCCAAAAGAGAAAGTTATGTATTTTTTTTGTTCGGTGCGCTGATAGAGCGCTGTTTGAACTAGGACTTAGAGAGACAGTCATTGTAGTCTCTTTCTCATCAGATAGCTCCGCGTGCGCCACCCATGGTGAAGATGCAGTGGCTGAAAGAACGGCCTAGTCATGTTGCAGAGCGACTCTCTAGGTCCTGAATTGACCATTAAGACAACATCAACACTTTCTCCTTATTTTCTTACCGTCAGACCTGTCCTTGTTTCTGTGAGGTGACACATGTCGCAAGTTCCTTCCAGTGCTAACAATACATCTCCTCTTCTTTCCCCCTAGCCTCTATCTCCCTGTATCCTGTAAAGACTTCACTTGAGAGTGTACCTCTCTCCTCAGCACCCAGCAGCACTGTCAGGTCTGGTAATTGAGTCTTACTGTTGCCATCGTGGTGTTCTGTTCCACTCTGTCTCCCTACCAGAGTCTAGGGTTGTGCCCCAAATGGCACCCTATTCCCCTATACAGTGAGGGAAAAAAGTATTTGATCCCCTGTTGATTTTGTACGTTTGCCCAATGACAAAGAAATGATCAGTCTATAATTTTAATGGTAGGTTCATTTGAACAGTGAGAGACAGAATAACAACAACAAAAATCCAGAAAAACACATGTCAAAAATGTTATAAATTGATTTGCATTTTAATGAGGGAAATAAGTATTTGACCCCTCTGCTAAACATTACTTAGTACTTGGTGGCAAAACCCTTGTTGGCAATCACAGAGGTCAGACGTCTCTTGTAGTTGGCCACCAGGTTTACACACATCTCAGGAGGGATTTTATCGCATTCCTCTTTGCAGATCTTCTCCAAGTCATTAAGGTTTCGAGGCTGATGTTTGGCAACTCGAACCTTCAGCTCCCTCCACAGATTTTCTATGGGATTAAGGTCTGGAGACTGGCTAGGCCACTCCAGGACCTTAATGTGCTTCTTCTTGAGCCACTCCTTTGTTGCCTTGGCCGTGTGTTTTGGGTCATTGTCATGCTGGAATACCCATCCACGACCCATTTTCAATGCCCTGGCTGAGGGAAGGAGGTTCTCACCCAAGATTTGACGGTACATGGCCCCGTCCATCGTCCCTTTGATGCGGTGAAGTTGTCCTGTCTCCTTAGCAGAAAAACACCCCCAAAGCATAATGTTTCCACCTCCATGTTTGACAGTGGGGATAGTGTTCTTGGGGTCATAGGCAGCATTCCTCCTCCTCCAAACACTGCGAGTTGAGTTGATGCCAAAGAGCTCCATTTTGGTCTCATCTGACCACAACACTTTCACCCAGTTCTCCTCTGAATCATTCAGATGTTCATTGGCAACTTCAGACGGCCCTGTATATGTGCTTTCTTGAGCAGGGGGACCTTGCGGGCGCTGCAGGATTTCAGTCCTTCACGGCATAGTGTGTTACCAATTGTTTTCTTGGTGACTATGGTCCCAGCTGCCTTGAGATCATTGACAAGATCCTCCCGTGTAGTTCTGGGCTGATTCCTCACCGTTCTCATGATCATTGCAACTCCACGAGGTGAGATCTTACATGGAGCCCCAGGCCGAGGGAGATTGACAGTTATTTTGTGTTTCATCCATTTGCGAATAATCGCACCAACTGTTGTCACCTTCTCACCAAGCTGCTTGGCGATGGTCTTGTAGCCCATTCCAGCCTTGTGTAGGTCTACAATCTTGTCCCTGAGATCCTTGGAGAGCTCTTTGGTCTTGGCCATGGTGGAGAGTTTGGAATCTGATTGATTGATTGCTTCTGTGGACAGGTGTCTTTTATACAGGTAACAAGCTGAGATTAGGAGCACTCCCTTTAAGAGTGTGCTCCTAATCTCAGCTCGTTACCTGTATAAAAGACACCTGGGAGCCAGAAATCTTTCTGATTGAGAGGGGGTAAAATACTTATTTCCCTCATTAAAATGCTAATCAATTTATAACATTTTTGACATGCGTCTTTCTGGATTTTTTTGTTGTTATTCTGTCTCTCACTGTTCAAATAAACCTACCATTAAAATTATAGACTGATCATTTCTTTGTCAGTGGGCAAATGTACAAAATCAGCAGGGGATCAAATACTTTTTTCCCTCACTGTAAATAACTTTCCAAGTAACATGTGTTTTACATTTTTACATTTTTAGCAGACGCTCTTATCCAGAGCGACTTACAGGAGCATTTAGGGTTAAGTGCCTTGCTCAAGGGCACATCGACACATTTTTCACCTAGTCGGCTCAGGGATTAGAACCAGCGACCTTTCGGTTACTGGCACAACGCTCTTAACCACTAAGCTACCTGCCGCCTCATTCAGTGCTGTTGTATGGTCCTGCCTGACAAAAATGCATCATGTTTTTTTATGTTGTGGCTATTGTAATCGGCTCTGAAGGGGATCTGCATTTTGCATCAAATTGATGTTGATGTGGCTGGTGACACTTTGCTTCTTGAATGTCCAATATCTTGAAAACTGGACTGCTGATATGCAAACATTTTGGGACTATATCAACAGTGGACTAATGAAAAAAATACCAAAAAATAGTTTTTGAGTGGAGTTCCCCTTAAGGCAGGTCGGCTCACACACCGAAAACTCATTTTTCCAGTCAAAAGACCTATGGGCCCTGGTTAGAAGTACTACACTATAAGGTATTATGGTGCCATTTTGGAAACAGACAAGCTGCAACCACATGCAATTACCTTCTGCAGCTCCCCAATGGCTTCAGTTCAGGTGAATGAGCCGTTAACTAATTCATTTTGGTACAGGTGCTACAACATTGACACAGGCAACACTCAGGATTCGTCTGTGGCAAATCATCGGCGCAAGCGAGGAGACACTGTTGTCTTTTGTCAGTTGAATCAACTTGTAGAAGGAAGGTTACGCAAGCATATACTGTAACTGATGACCCCTGACCCCTCTTCATTTATCTTTGATGTACCTGCAAGGAGAGGGACACTTATTCGTACACAAATGTGAACAAACAAATTAGCCTCTCTGACCTCGGAGATGGTGTGTGTGTATGTGTGTGTATCAGTCTGGGATGGCCAGGCAGCCACCCACACCGTTATCTTCACTTGTCCTGTCAGAGGCCAACTTCAGTGTCTTCCTGACATGACGAAGGGGAAGGCAGGGGGAATAGAGGAGAGGAGAGGGGTAGAGGGGGGACGAGAGGAGAGGAGAGAGTGAGGGAATGATGCTATCTGTGTCACACACTCTGGGAGGGACGTAGGAGGATGAGGGGGAGGAGGAGGGGAAGGGAAGTGAAGGTGAGGAGGCAAGGAAGGATACAGGGTTGAGAAGGGGAGGAGAGTGACAGGGTGATGCTATCTGTGTCAGACACTCAGGAAGGAGAGGAAAGGAGGAGGGGTCAATTAGGGAGACCATCGTCACCATGCAGTCCAGGCCTTGACACGCTCTGAGGAGGGATGATGTGATGTGTCAGCCTCTGAGAGAAAGTCTTACATACTTATTTTCAACTGGAAAAGCATAGTGCTCCTAGGTTATTATAGTGAACTATAATATATATTATAGTGAAGATGATCCCTAATTGACCCCTCCTCCTTTTCCTCTCCTCCCTGACTGGATGACACAGATTGCATCGCCCCATCATTCCCCCTTCCACCTCTCCTTTCCTCCCCCCTCACCTCCCCTTGCCTCCCCTCCTGTCCCTGTCTCCTCCTCCTTTCCTCTCCTCCCTGATTGTCTAACACAGATACAGTGGAAAGTATTCACCCCCCTTGGCATTTTTCCTATTTTGTTGCCTTATGTCCTGGAAGTAAAATTGATTTTTTTGGGGTTTGTATCATTTGATTTACACATCATGCCTACCACTTTGAAGATGGAAAATATGTTTTCTTGTGAAACAAACAAGAAATAAGACAAAAAACCAGAACTTGAGCATGCATAACTATTCACCCCCCAAAGTCAATACTTTGTAAAGCTACCTTTTGCAGCAATTACAGCTGCAAGTCTCTTGGGGTATGTCTCTATAAGCTTGGCACATCTAGCCACTGGGATTTTTGCCCATTCTTCAAGGCAAAATTGCTCCAGCTCCTCCAAGTTGGATGGGTTCCGCTGATGTACAGCAATCTTTAAGTCATACCACATATTCTCAATTGGATTGAGGTCTGGGCTTTGACTAGGCCATTCCAAGACATGTAAATGTTTCCCCTTAAACCACTTTAGCAGTATGCTTAGAGTCATTCTCCTGCTGGAAGGTGAACCTCCGTCCCAGTCTCAAATCTCTGGAAGACTGAAAGGTTTCCCTCAAGAATTTCCATGTATTTAGCGCAATCCATCATTCCTTCAATTCTGACCAGTTTCCCAGTCCCTGCAAATTAAAAACATTTACATTTGACATTTTAGTCATTTAGCAGACGCTCTTATCCAGAGCGACTTACAATTAGTGAGTAAATGAGAGGTGTTGGGTTTGCGCCAGACATAGCGTTTTCCTTGATGTCCAAAAAGCTCAATTTTAGTCTCATCTGACCAGAGCACCTTCTTCCATATGTTTGGGGAGTCTCCCACGTGCCTTTTGGCGAACACCAAACGTGTTTGCTTATTTTTTTCTTTAAGCAATGGTTTTTTTCTGGCCAGCTCTGTGGAGTGTACGGCTTAAAGTGGTCCTATGGACAGATACTCCAACCTCCGCTGTGGAGCTTTGCAGCTCCTTCAGGGTTATCTTTGGTCTCTTTATTGCTTCTCTGATTAATGCCCTCCTTGCCTGGTCCGTGAGTTTTGGTGGGCGGCCCTCTCTTGGCAGGTTTGTTGTGGTGCCATATTCTTTCCTTTTTTTATAATGGATTTACTGGTGCTCCGTGGGATGTTCAAAGTTTGTACTTTTCCACAACTTTGTCCCTGACCTGTTTGGAGAGCTCCTTGGTCTTCATGGTGCCGCTTGCTTGGTGGTGCCCCTTGCTTAGTGGTGTTGCAGACTCTGGGGCCTTGCAGAACAGGTGTGTATATATACTGAGATCATGTGACACTTAGATTGCACACAGGTGGACTTTATTTAACTAATTATGTGACTTCTGAAGGTAATTGGTTGCACCAGATCTTATTTAGGGGCTTCAAAGCAAAGGGGGTGAATACATTTTTTTGAATTATTTGAAATAAGTAATTTTTTTCATTTCACTTCACCAATTTGGACTATTTTGTGTTTGTCCATTACATGAAATCCAAATAAAAATCCATTTAAATAACAGGTTGTAATGCAACAAAATTGGAAAAATGCCAAGGGGATGAATACTTTTGCAAGGCACTGTAGCATCACCCTGTCACTCTCCTCCCCTTCTCAACCCTGTATCCTTCCTTGCCTCCTCACCCTCACCTCTCGTCCCCTCCTCCTCCTCCTCCTCCTCCTCCTCCTCCTCCTCCCCCTCATCCTCCAGATAGCATCGTCACCTCACTCTCTCCCCTCCTCTCGTCCCCCCCTCTACCCCTCCCCTCTCCTCTCCTCTATTCCCCCTGCCTCCCCCTTCGCCGTCTCGGGAAGACACTGAAGTTGGCCTCTGACAGGACAAGTGAAGATAAGGGTGTGGGTGACTGCCTGGCCATCCCAGACTGATACACACACACACCATCTCCGAGAACAGAGAAGCTAATTGGTTTGTTCACATTTGTGCACGAATAAGTGTCCCTCTCCTTGTAGGTACATCAAAGATAAATGAAGAGGGATCAGGGGTCATCAGTTACAGTATATACTTGCGTAACCTTCCTTCTACAAGTTGATTCAACTGACAAAAGACAACAGTGTCTCCTCGCTTGCGCCGATGATTTGCTACAGACGAATCCTGAGTGTTGTCTGTGTCAATGTTGTAGCACCTGTACCAAAATTAATTAGTTAACGGCTCGTTCACCTGAACTGAAGCCATTGGGGAGCTGCAGCAGGTAATTGCATGTGGTTGCAGCTTGTCTGTGTCCAAAATGGCACCATAATACCTTATAGTGTAGTACTTTTAACCAGGGCCCATAGGTCTCTGGTCAAAAATAGTGCACTATATAGGGGAATAGGGTGCCATTTGGGGCCCAACCCTAGACTCTGGTAGGGAGACAGAGTGGAACAGAACACCACGATGGCGACAGTAAGACTAAATTACCAGACCTGACAGTGCTGCTGGGTGCTGGGGAGAGATGTCTATTTGGTTTAGAAACAAATTAGCATGATTCAACATGGCAACATTTCTATTAAACATGCCCTACTACCTAAGCACTGCCAGGTGACCGCTACTCTAGCTCTCTCTAAATCATCTCACAGTGTCTCAGTGATTTGGCTGCACATTAGAAATGTAATTGTGCAAGTTCATGACTGACTTACGCTCTTTGACAAAAGTGATCTGCTCGAATGCGTCCATTGAGATGAGCAGATGCAAGACTGCTGTCACACTGACCTACAGATACTAAATCTACTGCTACTTCAGAGACGTAATGAACTCCAGTCAGTCAGTCAGTCCTAACAGTAATAGGGCCTGGTGTTGCATTCCATATTAGTACCATATTCCCTACATAGTGCACTACTTTTAAATAGAGTCCTATGGGCCCTCATCAAGAGTAGTGGACTATAAAGGTAATAGGGTGCCATTTGGAACGCAGACCTAATGTTCAGACAGACCTTGGACAGACTGAGGGGAACTCATTGAGCATATTCATTCATTCAGATCAGAGAGGTGAACCAGCACAAAACCTTCACATCTTCCTGATTAAAGCAATTTTTCAGGGACATCGCTCTGCTTACAAATGCATTAATTAGCATCAACCACTTGATTATTGGCCTTTCTTTCTACCCAGACTAGGTTCCATGCCAGATTCACCTACCTGCCTGGCATGAATATAAGTAATTATTCAACTTCCTCCTTCTACATTGCAGATAGCAACGTGATCACCAGAGGAGAGGAGGCATCCATCCAACCAAAAAGAGGTGGATGGAAAACTCAAGGAGTGGCCTTATTATTTACGATCAGTAGCTTTCAGCTTTAAACATCCAGAACATTTATTAGTGTTGTATACTGATAATCAAAATAAAACACAGGCTATAAGTTATTTTTTATTCTTTCTAATATTCTTGAAGATGATTGAATGAATCAGGGTTAATGGGATAGATGCTTTATAATGAATGGAAATGATTAAACAATGCTGAGCCCTGTCTCCCCCGTAATCCCCGTCTGGCCCAGGTGAAGATCATGTGGAGGTACAGATATAGGATCTTCATTTGATCACCCAGTTGCAAGAGCACTTTCCTGCAATGCAGGAATTTAAAAACTTGTAGTGTTTTTGAGGTTTAAAAAGGCGTCTGAAGTTTGTAATTTCCATTTTGAAATTTCAGACTTGATTTTCCCTTATAAGAAATGTATTAACCCCTACAAAAATGTCCACTACTTATAACCCACATAATAATTCACATTTCCTGTCAATGCAGGATTATCTTCATGCTATAGCAAACTGCTCAAATTAAGATCATACATCTGTAGCACACACATACACACACCTGCTGCCAGGTGACCTGTCACCTACTAGTTTCAACAGGATGGTCAGACGGATGTCTAAGGACTCAGACCTAAAACCAAACAGCTGTCTGTTTTAACGGACCGCAGACGGCAGATGGTACTGTGGCCCCAGCTGTAAGAGAGCTGTCATAAAAGTTCTTCCATTGCCTGTATGGCAAGCCAATACATGTTTTAAAGTTGGTTCCTCTAAGTGCACCATCCAGCAAGTGCTTTATTCAGAACATCTGAGTAAGAAATGTCATTCAAGTTTAACCATAAAAGACCCATGCATTTCAGACTCAGATGAATACGATGATATTATCACAATTTCCTCAAACGAACTGCCAAACCCAGCGGTTTCCTTCCAAAAGCTTCTGTTTTGCATATTGTGGTGAGGTTGGTAAGTTTATCATTGAATCAGAGCCTTCGATCCTATGAAGGAAGATACATACAGTGGGGGAAAAAAGTATTTAGTCAGCCACCAATTGTGCAAGTTCTCCCACTTAAAAAGATGAGAGAGGCCTGTAATTTTCATCATAGGTACACGTCAACTATGACAGAAAAATTGAGAAAAAAAATCCAGAAAATCACATTTTATGAATTTATTTGCAAATTATGGTGGAAAATAAGTATTTGGTCACCTACAAACAAGCAAGATTTCTGGCTCTCACAGTCCTGTAACTTCTTCTTTAAGAGGCTCCTCTGTCCTCCACTCGTTACCTGTATTAATGGCACCTGTTTGAACTTGTTATCAGTATAAAAGACACCTGTCCACAACCTCAAACAGTCACACTCCAAACTCCACTATGGCCAAGACCAAAGAGCTGTCAAAGGACACCAGAAACAAAATTGTAGACCTGCACCAGGCTGGGAAGACTGAATCTGCAATAGGTAAGCAGCTTGGTTTGAAGAAATCAACTGTGGGAGCAATTATTAGGAAATGGAAGACATACAAGACCACTGATAATCTCCCTCAATCTGGGGCTCCACGCAAGATCTCACCCCGTGGGGTCAAAATGATCACAAGAACGGTGAGCAAAAATCCCAGAACCACACGGGGGGGCCTAGTGAATGACCTGCAGAGAGCTGGGACCAAAGTAACAAAGCCTACCATCAGTAACACACTACGCCGCCAGGGACTCAAATCCTGCAGTGCCAGACGTGTCCCCCTGCTTAAGCCAGTACATGTCCAGGATGGATGATCCAGAAGAGGATTGGGAGAATGTCATATGGTCAGATGAAACCAAAATATAACTTTTTGGTAAAAACTCAACTCGTCATGTTTGGAGGACAAAGAATGAGTTGCATCCAAAGAACACCATACCTACTGTGAAGCATGGGGGTGGAAACATCATGCTTTGGGGCTGTTTTTCTGTAAAGGGACCAGGACGACTGATCCGTGTAAAGGAAAGAATGAATGGGGCCATGTATCGTGAGATTTTGAGTGAAAACCTCCTTCCATCAGCAAGGGCATTGAAGATGAAACGTGGCTGGGTCTTTCAGCATGACAATGATCCCAAACACACCGCCCGGGCAACGAAGGAGTGGCTTCGTAAGAAGCATTTCAAGGTCCTGGAGTGGCCTAGCCAGTCTCCAGATCTCAACCCATAGAAAATCATTGAAGGGAGTTGAAAGTCTGTGTTGCCCAGCGACAGCCCCAAAACATCACTGCTCTAGAGGAGATCTGCATGGAGGAATGGGCCAAAATACCAGCAACAGTGTGTGAAAACCTTGTGAAGACTTACAGAAAACGTTTGACCTGTGTCATTGCCAACAAAGGGTATATAACAAAGTATTGAGAAACTTTTGTTATTGACCAAATACTTATTTTCCACCATAATTTGCAAATAAATTCATAAAAAATCCTACAATGTGATTTTCTGGATTTTTTTTTCTCATTTTGTACAATTGGTGGCTGACTAAATACTTTTTTCCCCACTGTATGCAGGAAGGGTAGTTACAGTAAGAGGTTTGGGTACCACACTACACTGCTCAGCATGGCTGAGGTGGTCTGGATGGAGCTGCAGACCACATCAGAATGCACAAATGTGCCACCCGGACAATAAACATATAATTTCCTCTCTGCCTTTGCTACCTGTATGTCATTGTGGCAGGTAACTGGCTGGTTAATATCCTGCATTACACATTCTTCTTGTTCAGACTTGAGGAAAGTCAGAGACCTAAGTTGACTTATGCATCTTCCTTTACATAGCTCTCCAGTATTCCAGTTATTCTGTGGTTCTAGTAGCTAGCTACACCATACCTTCCTCTCTGGTGTGATCTCTGCCCTCCCTCAACTCAACGGTTTCCAGTGGAGAGATGGAGAGATCCTCCCCCACCCACCTGATTGGAGTCAGTTACACGGTAAGATACTGTAAGATGTTGTTATAGGAAGAAGTGTGGGCATAAACCACTGACCTTTACCTATCCTAGAGGCTCTGCATGATAACATTCACACCTGGCTGCTGCCTTACTGGCTCTAAATGATGAGTATACAAGAAGAAAATGGTTTTAAGCTGCATATCATGACATATATACTCTAAATCATCTCACAATGTAGCTCATTGAAAAAAAAGTCACACTTATAGAACCTAAATAGAACAAAGAGTCACGGCAATTAGAATATCCATATGCACAGTATAATTCTACAATAAAGCAAAACGTTTCCCATGTATTGCTCAGTTTATAGCTAATCATTGATGTGATCTAATGTAGGCTTCATGGGGGGTGTATACAGGATATAGGCCTGTGGTTAAACCTAACAATAGATACACTACTGATGCGAAAATAGGGTCTTCAGACGGTAAACGTCCCAATGTGCTAACATTCACTAAAGGGGTTCTGTGGTTTTCACATTGACAAGTGGCAGTGTGGTTTGTGTAGAATTACTATGACAGTTTATGCATCAGGTCCTCACTGCTTACACACTATTGCATCAGGTGAGAATAACAAGTACATTGATGACTCAAAGATGACAGGTGGACATTGTACCTGGAAACCTCAACCAACACTTTCCTCTAACATCTTTCTACCAAGTGCTTTTGGGTGACTGTCTTTCTAAATCAAAGCCAACATATTCAATTTTAACTCCTTCATACAATCATAACCCTATGAATTGTTGTCTCTACAGAAAATACATTGTGGTGCTTTATGGAACCATACAATCCCAGACAATTGACATTATTTGACAGATTATTTATTTAATAAATACGTAAATCGAAATACAACTATGTGCAGCTGTGTAACAGTGAATGGATCGCAGTAAATGAAATTACTCCAGGTTGAGAGAGTTTCAGCCAGACTTACTCAGAGAGCGTGTAGGAGGCAGATGACTCAATCCCAAACCACTAAACAGTCTAAACCCAGCCAACAGTCTCCATGCTACTGTAGTCTCCATGCTACTGTAGGTATAGACCACTGGAGAGATGCTATGGCTCACCCACTAAGAACCAAAGTTACTATAATTCTGCTGGCTTCTCTGAAAAGACTTGCATTCATAGACCTTTGTCCGTCTTGTTTTGAGTATTTCCAGTAAGATGGCTACAAACTATCCTTTCATATCCTTCTAAACTTCACCCAGAGTTCAGAAAGGAAAGAGTAAGTATGACACATCTGGTCAACATGAAAAACAGAATATGTAACAACTAGAAATGTTCCATTGGTTGTCATGACAGAAAAATACCCCTATGATAAAAACCTTCCTAGCATGTCCAATAGAGTGATGCCAGCAATTCTCTCTAAGGCCATAGAGGAGAATGGATTGATGTATTCCTACTTAGTATAAACGTGTGGAGAATGTTGAGGTCGCTTTACAACATACAAGCTGTGACCAATCTGATTGGCCATGCCAATGTAATTACATAGTTCATTCAATGTCCTTGGAGCTGGCTTGCTTTTATTGTCAGCTTGGTGAAGCGAATGGGATTTCATTCAGAACTCTGCAAATGCAGTTTTACTTTCTATTGACCTAAATGAAGATCTGATGTTGGTGAGTGTCAGTAAAAATGTCAGCACGTTTTATGAATTTGTTTCCTTGGTAAAATTTTAATTACAGTAATAGCTGGAAACAGCAAAGTAATCCAAAGGAAAACTGATGTTTAGTTTTACTTCTTTAAACATATACAGTGCCTTCGGAAAGTATTCAGACCACTTTACTTTTTCCACATATCCTTATTCTAAAATTGATTAAATACATTTTTTCTCTCATCAATCTACACACAATACCCCATAATGACAAAGCAAAAACAGGTTTTTAGAAATGTTTGCTAATTTATTAAAAATAAAAAACAGATATTACATTTACATAAGCATTCACTGTACTCAGTTCTTTGTTGAAGCACCTTTGGTAGCCATTACAGCCTCAAGTCTTCTTAGGCATAACGCTACAAGCTTGGCACACCTGTATTTGGGGAGTTTCTCCCATTATTTTCTGCAGATCCTCTCAAGCTCTGTCAGGTTCGATGGGGAGCGTCGCTGCACAGCTATTTTCACTCCTGTGTTGTCTAGGCTGTGTGCTTAGGGTCGTTGTCCTGTTGGAAGGTGAACCTTCGCCCCAGTCTGAGGTCCTGAGTGCTCTGGAGCAGGTTTTCATCAAGGATCTCTCTGTACTTTGCGCCGTTCATCTTTGCCTCGATCCTGACTAGTCTCCCAGTCCCTGCAGCTGAAAACATCCTCACAGCATGATTCTGCCACCACCATGCTTCACCGTAGGGATGGTGCCAGGTTTCCTCCAGATGTGACGCTTGGCATTCAGGCCAAAGAGTTCAATCTTGGTTTCAGCAGACCAGAGAATCTTGCTTGTCATGGTCTGAGAGTCTTTAGGTGCCTTTTGGCAAACTCCAAGCGGAATGTCATGTGCTTTTTACTGAGGAGTGGCTTCCGTCTGGCCACTCTACCATAAACGCCTGATTGGTGGAGTGCTGCAGAGATGGTTGTCCTTCCGGAAGGTTCTCCCATCTCCACAGAGGAATTCTAGAGCTCTGTCAGAGTGACCATCAGGTTCTTGGTCACCTCCCTGACCAAGGCCCTTCTCCCCTGATTGCTCAGTTTGGCCGGGCGGTCAGCTCTAGGAAGAGTCTTGGTGGTTCCAAACATCCTCCATTTAAGAATGATGGAGGCCACTGTGTTCTTGGGGACCTTCAATGCTGAAGAAATGTTTTGGTACCCTTCCCCAGATCTGTGCCTCGACACAATCCTGTCTCGGAGCTCTACGGACAATTCCTTCAACCTCATGGCTTGGTATTTGCTCTGAGGTACACTGTCAACTGTGGGACCTTTATATATGTCCAATCAATTGAATTTACCAAGGTGGACTCCAATCAAGTTGTAGAAACATCTCAATAATGAGCAATGGAAACAGGATGCACCTGACTTCAATTTCATGTCTCATAACAAAGGGGCTGAATACTTATGCAAATAAGTTATTTCTATTTTGGTTTTTTTAAATACATTTGCTAAAATGGGGTATTCTGTGTAGATTGCTGGGGATTATTATTTTCTTTAATCCATTTAAGAATACGGCTGTAACATAACAAAATGTGGAAAAGGCCAAGGGGTCTGAATACTTTCCGAAGGCACTGTAACATCCCAATAGTTATCAATCAATTGCTTACTGTTCCTCTTTCCTGGCATTGTGGCATTGTAACAGACAACATTTACAGTTTCCTATAAATAATCATATGTAATATCTATAAATAATAATAATATCTATAAAGGTAGATAGCCATCAGTGGAAAGCAATACAGTTGAGTTGATCCCCTGTGATATCACAGGTTCAGGAGCAATCACACCAACAACCCCAACTCCCTGAAGTGAAACAACTAGTGATCAACACAACCAAACCAAAATGGCTGCTCAGTCACCTAGACAGAGATCTAGAGGATGGGAAAATGAACAGCTCTGTAGGAGCTACACTGATGCTACCAGACACCCAAACACACCAAACACATGCAGGCATGCATGGACACACACGCACACGCACACACACACACACACGTGATGAGCTAGTCCACCAGGACTGAGCGTCATGTGGTACAGGCAGTTTGAAAACGGTCATTACAAGAGATGTGAAGGTACAGACCACTGACAGTGTCTCTTCTTTTCCAGTATTGATTGAATCGTTTGACCATGCATATTTTATTGTTGAGGTCAGGGCTCTGTGCAGGCCAGTCAAATTCTTCCACACCGATCTCGACGAACCATTTCTGTATGGACCTCGCTTTGTGCACGGGGGTATTGTCATGCAGAAACAGGAAAGGGCCTCCCCAAACTGTTGATACAAAGTGGGAAGCACACAATCGTTTAGAATGTAATTGTATGCTGTAGCATTAAGATTTTTCTGCAGTGGAACTAAGGGGCCTAGCCTGAACAATGAAAAACAGCCCCAGACTATTATTACTCCTCTGGGAAGGTAGCGTTCTCCTGGCATCTGCCAAACCCAGATTCGTCCATCGGACTGCCAGATGGTGAAGCATGACTTCTCACTCCAGAGAACGCGTTTCCACTGCTCCAGAGTCCAATGGCGGCAAACTTTACACCACTCCAGCCGACGCTTGGAATTGCGCATGGTGATCTTAGGCTTGTGTGCGGCTGCTCGGCCATGGAAACCCATTTCATGAAGCTTCCGAAGAACAGTTATTGTGCTGACGTTGCATCCAGAGGCAGTGAGTGTTGCAACCATTGGACAGACGATTTTTAAGCGCTACGCACTTTGGAACTCGGCGGTCCTGTTCTGTGACCTTTGCCGAGCCGTTGTTGCTCCTAAACGTTTCCACTTCACAATAACAGCACAGTTGATTGGGCAGCTGTAGCAGGGCAGAAATTTCACGAACTGATTGTTGGAAAGGTGGCATCCTATGATGGTGCCACGTTGAAAGTCACTGAGCTCTTCAGTAAGGCCACTCTACTGCCAATGATGGTCTATGGAGATTGAATGGCTGTGTGCTCGATTTTATACACCTATCAGCAACGGGTGTGGCTGAAATAGCCGAATCCACTAATTTGAAGGGGTGTCCACATACTTTTGTATAGTGTAGTTGTGACCCAGCCTTAGTTTGCTTTCTGAATACATCTATGTTTTTACAGCCCTCACAGGACACTTCACATAAAGGCATGATCATTTAAACTTTGGTAAAGAGAGGACATCAAATAACCATAGAGAATAAAGGGAATTATTGGCGCAATGGCAGGGCTGCTCTGTGATTGCACTGTGATGTAGTACAAAATGAGATGATATGTCATGTTGCCTTTACCACCTTTCTCTCTGTAATCTGTCCAATGTTTGTGACCAAGGTCAGGTATGGTGGGTTATCTGATTGTCTGTAATTTATTTATTTTCTTAAGTTGCTGTTCTGCAATTTCACAGCCCAGGGTCTTCAGACACAAATGAGAATGAATTAAACAGTCTATTGGTCTCTCTTTGTCTGCATAACTGAAAGTTGCTTAAACTAAATTATAAATGTACCAAATGTTACCAACTTTGAACTAAGTTATAAACCAATTGTAATAAAGTATTTTCAACCAGCTTGGGAAAGATGTCATCACTCAGAACACACATAGATTAACTCTATCGTAAGAAGCTTATTACTTTTACATTATAAATTACTTGAAAACAACAAGAGCAATCTCCAGCTCTACTGAATGTAAGATGTTACTAACAAAGCTTTATCTCTAGCTGTGGGCTTTTTCTGTTAATAATTAATGAACCCGATCATTGGACATACTGCTGACCCGTTGCAATAGAAGACAACTAATGTGTTTACTTCAGGGTTAAAAGCATGACTGGTTATCTAACTGCAGCTAAATCAGATATAATAAGAAACACACCTACAGCACCACCCGAGCCACTGCCTGTTCACCCCGTTATCACCCAGAAGGCAAGGTCAGTACAGGTGCATCAAAGCTGGGACAGAGAGAATGAAAAACAGCTTCTATCTCAAGGCCATCAGACTGTTAAATAGCCATCACTAGCACATTAAAGGCTGCTGCTGCCTATTGAAATCACTGGCCACTTTAAGAAATGGAACACTAGTCACTTTAATAATGTTTACATATCTTGCACTACTCATCTCATATGTATATACTGTATTCTATAATAGTCTACTGTATCTTAGTCCATGCCGCTCTGTCATTGCTTGTCCATATATGTATATGTTCTTAAATTCCATTCCTTACTTAGATTTGTGTGTATGTGAAATTGTTAGATATTACTTGTTAGATATTACTGCACTGTCGGAGCTAGAAGCACAAGCATTTCGCTACACCCACAATAACTTCTGCTAAACACGTGTATGTGACAAATTACATTTGATTTGATTTGATTAATAAAGAGGATCTGCATAGAATTGTTTTTATAATTTTTTCTTTTTTTATTACTATTATTTTATTTTTTTGTAGTAGATCAGCTTTAATATTGCAGATAGATTGTAACTTCCATCCTTCAACTACATTCAACACCACCCATCTATCTCTTAACACCATCCATATTGGATTTCTATTTGCCATATATTTTCAACTGTACCGTAATGTTTTACAAAAGTTCTGAACCTTTCTATTCTCATTGTTTCTACAGATTGTAAATTGAAAATAAATATTTTTGCTAAAAGTATTATTATATTATTGATCGATTGACTATGACTTTTCAGATCACCCAGTAATGCTATCTGCAGGGTTAGCTCCAGGTAAATATTGCAATCCTTTAGCCATTCCTGGACCTGTGTCCAAAAACAAGCTACAAATGGACAGTACCAAAACAAATGATTTAATGATTATGTCTCTTCGCAGCAAAATCTGCAGACCTGGGAAGATTGTATCCCCCATATAAATAACATTCTATTGGTAGCAATAATTTTATATAGTAATTAAAATTGAACAATTTTAATGGAATCGGTACGTCAAAAATCTCTTCCCAACCATTTTGCAATCTATATGGGACGGCTGTCAATCCTTTGGTCCTTAAATGAAACTGGTATACTTTTTTATTAATCACAGTTTTCTTTAACCAATTATGTTCTTTAATGCAAGGCTGACAGACAAGTTCCTTACTTTTTCCCCCTTCCACTTTCCTCTTCCATTTTTGCGGTAATGCTGCAATTATTTGGTTGTAATTTTGGGTAGAGCAGACATGACAATATAATTTAGTTGGAGTTGTTATTGACTGCTTCCATAGCCACGGGAAGTAGTTTGGGTGTGGGGGGGTTGGTAGAAAAAAATGTTTTGCCAGCGCTGCAGATGGCTATATCGGTCCGCTAACACGGGACAATTAAAGGCCCAGTGCACTACGTTTGTATTCATTTTTAATGATTTTTTATGACGATTTTTCAGGGGGGTGCTGTAGCAACCTCTGCACCCATACTTCCCCCGGCTATGACTGCTTCTCAATTGGCACCTATTCCCTAAAACAGGGCTCTCCAACTCTCTTCCTGGCGAGCTACCGTTCTGTAGGTTTTCGCTCAAACCTTAATCTAGCGCACCTGATTCTAATAATTGTCTGGTTGATAAACTGAATCAGGTTAGTTACAACTGGGGTTGGAGCGAAAACCTACAGGAGGGTAGCTCTCCAGGAACAGGGTTGGATAGCCCTGCCCAACATAGTGCACTACTTTTGACCAGGGCCCATGGTGTGTTCCTGCTCAGTTAGACATTCTATTGATATCTTGTTTCGTCTCGTTTCTCAGAAAATGTATTCGATAAGAGACCCAGTCAGGCTTTGAGTGACATGCTGTGATTCGCTTTGGCACCACGGTGTGTGTTAGACAGGCCTGAGTGGATCAGACAGCGCGGAGATTAGCATATCTGTGTGTGTGTGTGTGTGTGTGTGTGTGTGTGTGTGTGTGTGTGTGTGTGTGTGTGTGTGTGTGTGTGTGTGTGTGTGTGTGTGTGTATTGGGATTCAGGAAAATGGGACACCTCAGTAAGTCAACCCAGGTAGCCTAGCGGTTAGAGCGTTGGGACACTGAGCGAAAGGTTGCTTGTTTGAATCCCTGAGCTGGCAAGGTGGAAAAATCTGCTGCTCTGCTCTTGAGCAAGGTGAGACCAGTTAACCCCCACAACAACTGCTCCCCCGGCATAGATGATGTCGATTAAGGCAGCCCCCCGCACCTCTCTGATTCAGAGGGGTTGGGTTCAATGTGGAAGACGCATTCAGTTGTGCAACTGACTAGGCACTTACAAGATAGATCAAGTCCACATGTTCAATATCTTACAAATTACTTATCAAATCAAACTTTATTTGTCACACGCGCTGAATATAACAGGTGTAGACCTTACTGTGAAATGCAAGCCCTTAACCAACAATGCAGTTCAAGAAAGAGTTAAGAAAATATTTACCAAATAAACTAAAGTAAAAAATAATACAAAGTAACACAATACAATAACAATAATGAGGCTATATACAGGGGGTACTGCTACCGAGTCAAGGTGCGGGGGTACAGATTAGTCAAGGTAATTTGTACATGTAGGTAGGGGTAAAGTGACTATGCATAGATAATAGACAGGGGGTAGCAGCAGTGTAAAAACAAATGGGGGGGTCAAGGTAAATAGTCCGGGTGGCCATTTAAATAATTGTTCAGTAGTCTTATGGCTTGGGGGTAGAAGCTGTTAAGGAGTCTTTTGGTCCTAGATCTGACGCTCCGGTACCGCTTGCCGTGCGGTAGCAGAGAGAACATTCTATGACTTGGGTGACTGGAGTCTTTGACAATTTTGTATTCTTTCCTCTGACCGCCTATTATACAGTGGCTTGCGAAAGTATTCACACCCACACGCATTTTTCCTATTTTGTTGCCTTACAACCTGGAATTGGGGGGTTTGTATCATTTGATTTACACAACATGCCTAACACTTTAAAGATGCAAAATATGTTTTATTGTGAAACAAACAAGAAATAACACCAAAAAAACTGAAAACTTGAGCGTGCATAACTATTCACCCCCCCAAAGTCAATACTTTGTAGAGCCACCTTCTGCAGCAATTACAGCTGCAAGTCTCTTGGGGTATGTCTCTATAAGTTTGGCACATCTAGCCACTGGGATTTTTGCCCATTCTTCAAGGCAAAATTACTCCAGCTCCTTCAAGTTGGATGGGTTCCGCTGGTGTACAGCAATCTTTAAGTCATACCACAGATTCTCAATTGGATTGAGGTCTGGGCTTTGACTAGGCCATTCCAAGACATTTAAATGTTTCCCCTTAAACCACTCAAGTGTTGCTTTAGCAGTATGCTTAGGGTCATTGTCCTGCTGAAAGGTGAACCTCCGTCCCAGTCTCAAATCTCTGGAAGACTGAAACAGGTTTCCCTCAAGAATTTCCCTGTATTTAATTCCATCCATCATTCCTTCAATTCTGACCAGTTTCCCAGTCCCTGCCGATGAAAAACATCCCCACAGCATGATGCTGCCACCACCATGCTTCACTGTGAGGATGGTGTTCTTGGGGTGATGAGAGGTGTTGGGTTTGCGCCAGACATAGTGTTTTCCTTGATGGCCAAAATGCTCAATTTTAGTCTCATCCGAGCATAGTACCTTCTCCCATATGTTTGGGGAGTCTCCCACGTGCATTTTGGCGAACACCAAACGTGTTTGATAATTTTTTTCTTTAAGCAATGGCTTTTTTCTGGCCACTCTTCCGTAAAGCCCAGCTCTGTGGAGTGTACGGCTTAAGGTGGTCCTATGGACAGATACTCCAATCTCCGCTGTGGAGCTTTGCAGCTCCTTCAGGGTTATCTTTGGTCTCTTTGTTGCCTCTCTGCTTGGCATGTTGACACACTGGTGGTTTGTTGTGGCCGAGTATTGGTGCTAAACCGTGTTGTTGAAGTCCGGCATGCTAGTTGGCTGTGGCGTCATATGACTAGGTGCCCTGGACGATTTTCACGGAAGAATACTGTACCAAGTTAGCTAGCTGAATAAACTAAGTTAGTCTATTCCTAGAAAACATTGAACCGCTGTTGTTTACAACAATTATAGTTTCTGAGGTGGAAGTTGGGAGAGTTATATTTGGGTGTTTCAGTGAAACATAAGTGAGGGAGGCCCTGCTCTCTCCTTTCCCAGATGTTTAGTTTGTTTCATTCCGATCTCCTTTGCATTATTGTAGCCATTTTCTGTAGCCTGTCAACTATGCCTCTGTCTATCCCTGTTCTCTTCTCTCCGCACAGGCTATACAAACACCTCACAACGCGTGGCTGCTGCCTCTCTAACCTGGTGGTCCCTGCATGCACCACCCACGTGGAGTTCCAGGTCTCAGGCAGCCTCTGGAACTGCTGTTTTGCTGCCAACAAGGCAGAGTTCATCTCAGCCTATGCTACCCTCCAGTCCCTCGACTTCTTGGCGCTGACGGAAACATGGATTACCACTGAAAACACTGCTACTCCTACTGCTCTCTCCTCGTCTGACCATGTGTTCTCGCATACCCCGAGAGCATCTGGTCAGCGGGGTGGTGGCACATTCTCTCTTTTGGACATTCTCTCTTTTTGTGGACATTCTCTCTTTTTCCCCTGACCCATCTGTCTATCTCCTCATTTGAATTCCATGCTGTCACAGTCACTAGCCCATTCAAGCTTAACATCCTTGTCATTTATCGCCCTCCAGGTTCCCTTGGAGAGTTCATCAATGAGCTTGACGCCTTGATAAGTTCCTTTCCTGAGGATGGCTCACCCCTCACAGTTCTGGGTGACTTCAACCTCCCTATGTCTACCTTTGACTAATTTCTCTCTGCCTCCTTCCTTCCACTCCTCTCCTCTTTTGACCTCACCCTCTCACCGTCCCCCCCCCTACTCACAAGGCAGGCAATACGCTTGACCTCATCTTTACTAGATGCTGTTCTTCTACTAATCTCACTGCAACTCCCCTCCATGTCTCCGACCACTACTTTGTATCCTTTTCTCTCTCGCTCTCCTCCAACACTACTCACTCTGCCCCTACTCAGATGGTAATGTGCCGTCGCAACCTTCGCTCTCTCTCTCCCGCTACTCTCTCCTCTTCCATCCTATCATCTCTTCCCTCTGCTCAATCCTTCTCCCTCCAATCTCCTGATTCTGCCTCCTCAACCCTCCTCTCCTCCATTTCTGCATCCTTTGACTCTCTATGTCCCCTATCCTCCCGGCCGGCTCGGTCCTCCCCTCCTGCTCCATGGCTTGATGACTCATTGCGAGCTCACAGAACAGGGCTCCGGGCAGCCGAGCGGAAATGGAGGAAAACTAGACTCCCTGCGGACCTGGCATCTTTTCACTCCCTCCTCTCTACATTTTATTCATCTGTTTCTGCTGCTAAAGCCACTTTCTACCACTCTAAATTCCAAGCATCTGCCTCTAACCCTAGGAAGCTCTTTGCCACCTTCTCATCCCTGCTGAATCCTCCTCCCCCTCCCCCCTCCCCCCTCCTCCCTCTCTGTGGATGACTTCGTCAACCATTTTGAAAAGAAGGTTGACGACATCCGATCCTAGTTTGTTAAGTCAAATGACACTGCTGGTCCTGCTCACACTGCCCTACCCTATGCTTTCCCCCCTCTCTCTCCAGATAAAATCTTGCGACTTGTGATGGCCGGCCGCCCAACAACATGCCCGCTTGACCCTATCCCCTCCTCTCTTCTCCAGACCATCTCCGGTGACCTTCTCCCTTACCTCACCTCGCTCATCAACTCATCCTTGACCGCTGGCTATGTTCCTTCCGTCTTCAAGAGAGCAAGAGTTGAACCCCTTCTCAAAAAACCAACACTCGATCCCTCTGATGTCAACAACTACAGACCAGTATCCCTTCTTTCTTTTCTCTCCAAAACTCTTGAGCGTGCAGTCTTTAGCCAACTCTCTTGCTATCTCTCTCAGAATGACCTTCTTGATCCAAACCAGTCAGGTTTCAAGACTGGTCATTCAACTGAGACTGCTCTTCTCTGTGTCACGGAGGCTCTCCGCACTGCTATAGCTAACTCTCTCTCCTCTGCTCTTGTCCTTCTAGACCTGTCTGCTGCCTTTGATACTGTGAACCATCAGATCCTCCTCTCCACCCTCTCCGAGCTGGGCATCTCCGGCGCGGCTCACTCTTGGATTGCGTCCTACCTGACCAGTCGCTCCTACCAAGTGGTGTGGCGAGAATCTGTCTCTGCACCACGTGCTCTCACCACTGGTGTCCCCCAGGGCTCAGTTCTAGGCCCTCTCCTATTTTCGCTATACACCAAGTCACTTGGCTCTTTCATATCCTCACATGGCCTCTCCTATCATTGCTACGCAGATGACACACAACTAATCTTCTCCTTTCCCCCTTCTGATAACCAGGTGGCGAATCGCATCTCTGCATGTCTGGCAGACATATCAGTGTGGATGACGGATCACCACCTCAAGCTGAACCTCGGCAAGACGGAGCTGCTCTTCCTCCCGGGGAAGGACTGCCCGTTCCATGATCTCGCCATCACGGTTGACAACTCTGTTTAGTCCTCCTCCCAGAGTGCGAAGAGCCTTGGCGTGACCCTGGACAACACCCTGTCGTTCTTCGCTAACATCAAGGCGGTGACCCGATCCTGTAGGTTCATGCTCTACAACATTCGGAGAGTACGATCCTGCCTTACACAGGAAGCGGCACAGGTTCTAATCCAGGCACTTATCATCTCCCGTCTGGATTACTGCAACTCGCTGTTGGCTGGGCTCCCTGCCTGTGCCATTAAACCCCTACAACTCATCCAGAATGGTGCAGCCCGTCTGGTGTTCAACCTTCCCAAGTTCTCTCACGTCACCCCGCTCCTCCGCACACTCCACTGGCTTCCAGTTGAAGCTCGCATCTGCTACAAGACCATGGTGCTTGCCTACGGAGCTGTGAGGGGAACGGCACCTCCTTACCTTCAGGCTCTGATCAGTCCCTACACCCAAACGAGGGCATTGCGTTCATCCACCTCTGGCCTGCTGGCCCCCCTACCTCTGCGGAAGCACAATTCCCGCTCAGCCCAGTCAAAACTGTTCGCTGCTCTGGCACCCCAATGGTGGAACAAGCTCCCTCACGACGCCAGGACAGCGGAGTCACTCACCACCTTCTGGAGACACTTGAAACCCCACCTCTTTAAGGAATACCTGGGATAGGATAAAGTAATCCTTCCACCCCACCCCCCCAAAAAAATACATATTGTAAAGTGGTTATCCCACTGGCTATAAGGTGAATGCACCAATTTGTAAGTCGCTCTGGATAAGAGCGTCTGCTAAATGAGGTAAATATAAATGTAAATTAATGCCATCCTTGCCTGGTCTGTGAGTTTTGGTGGGCGGCCCTCTCTTGGCAGGTTTGTTGTGGTGCCATATTCTTTCCATTTTTTTTATAATGGATTCATTGGTGCTCCGTGGGATGTTAAAAAGTTTCAGATATTTTTTTATAACGCAACCCTGATATGTACTTATATTTATATTATATTTATATTTTAGTCATTTAGCAGACGCTCTTATCGAGAGCGACTTACAGTTAGTGAGTGCATACATTTTTCATACATACTCTGATCACCAAAGCTTTTCAATTGTCTATCCCACTGCAAAGTTGTTCAATCTGTATTCTAACACTCACAACAAAGAACACTTTAACACCCTATCTATGGCTTTGTCTTTGGAGTCTTGTGGCCTGCTGGTCTTTGTTGCCTCAACCAAGAAGTCACCAAGTCAATGGACAATGACCTTACCTGGCTTCTCTAGTGTAAGCCAGTTCATGAGGGAGAGGTAACAATGAAAACCAGCAGACACTATAGATCTCAATGACCAGCTGTGATTGTGAATATGACGGATCTATGATGTAAGTAATGTCTACCATGATTTTCCCACACACGAGTGGAATGAACACGTTCCCAAACCAAACACAGGTTACAACGGTTTCAAGGCCATATGTAGCTACACACCCACATTAAAACATTTTTCTTCAGACCACACACTCTTGGTAACCAGTTATAACCACAATAATAATCTAATTTCTTCAGTTATCCACCTGATCCAAACCCCCTTGAACACATACATATTTATATCGCTATGTATAAAAAAAGAAATGAAGTAAAAACACAGTGCTCAGAAGACAGTGTGCAGAAGTCTCTGCAGGATGTTGAGTAAGAGAGACAGCGAAAGGGATATTCATTATTGCAACACCCAGGAAGTGACATCATCCTCCTCTAATCTCCTTAAAATGGCCAATCCTGGATGTTGGAATGATCACATATGCTGACCAGATGTAGCTTTGTATTCTCTTCTCCCTCTTCTTTGTCTCTCTCTCCTTCCAAGCCTCCACTCTCCCTCGTTGGTTGAAGCGCTAAGGCTGTCGTCACATCGGTCACTGGAACGGGAGGCATCAACCCTGGCATCCCACCTGACATCCCTGCGTTGGGGCCCAACAGGATCTGTCTCTGCTGCTCTAGCTGCTGCTGCTCCAGCTGTAGTCTCTCAGTCTCAAACACCACCGGAAGGACCAGGATCATGAACGAGGTAGTGCCCACCCACAGGGCAACGCGGGAGTAACTGTACAGCTTCTTGGCCACAGTGACTGAGCCCGATGCGGTCACCTCAGCTGCAGAGCGCAGTGTAGCAAGGAACATCTCAGTCAAACCCCACAGCCTCTCCATAAGGTTCTCATCCAGCTCTTCATCTTCATCTTCATCGATCTCGCCTTCTGGGGGCCGGGTTTCGACTGGGCCCCCAGCCAGTGATAGCTCTACGATTCCAGCCATGGAAAACAGTTCTCGCGCCGCTTACCAGCTAATTAGCTAATTTAAAATGTACATCAATCGGTGGAAGGGCAAATCAGTATTTTAATATTTTATTGTGGAATTATTACAATACTGAGGTGGTATACTCCTCAATGCCATTGGATGAATCCCGGAACAGATTCCAGTCTCTGCAAGCAAAACAGTCCTGTAGCCTAGCATCCGCGTCATCTGACCACTTACGTATTGAGCAAGTCACTGGTACTACCTGCTTTAGTTTTGCTTGTAAACAGGAATCAGGAGGATAGAATTATAGTCAAAGTAGATTAAGGATAGGTTTCTATGAATCTTCAGATACTAACATGAGAACCTTTGTCAGACAGCACTATCCTGCCCCAGGGTTGGGGAGTAACTGATTACTTGTAATCAGATTATATAACAAAAACTGTAATTACCTGCATTACCTGCAAAAAATATTGTAATCAGATTATGGATACTTTTGAAAAACTAGATGATTACTTGGATTACTCTTAAATTTAGAAAGGATGTTTGAGAGAAAAATATATACACTACCGCTCAAACATTTGGGGTCACTTAGAAATGTCCTTGTTTTCAAAAGAAAAGCAATTTTCTTTGTCCATTAAAATAACATCAAATTGATCAGAAATACAATGTAGACATTGTTAATGTTGTAAATGGAATTTATGGAATATCTACATAGGCTTACAGAGGCCCATTATCAGCAACCATCAGTCCTGTGTTCCAATGGCACGTTGTGTTTGCTAATACAAGTTTATCATTTTAAAAGACTAATTTATCATTAGAAAACCCTTTTGCAATTATATTAGCACAGCTGAAAACTGTTGTGCTGATTAAAGAAGCAATAAAACTGGCCTTCTTGAGACTAGTTGAGTATCTGGAGCATCAGCAATTGTGGGTTCGATCACAGGCTCAAAAACAAATAACTTTCTTCTGAAACTCGTCAGTCTATTCTTGTTCTGAGAAATGAAGGCTATTCCATGCGAGAAATTGCCAAGAAACTGAAGATCTCGTACAACGCTGTGTACTACTCCCTTCACAGAACAGCGCAAACTGGCTCTAACCAGAATAGAAAGAGGATTGGGAGGCCGCGGTGCACAACTGAGCAAGAGGACAAATACATTAGAGTGTCTAGTTCGAGAAACAGATGCCTCACAGGTCCTCAACTGGCGGCTTCATTAAATAGTACCCGCAAAACACCAGTCTCAACGTCAACAGTGAAGGGCGACTCCGGAATACTGACCTTCTAGGCAGAGTTGCAAAGAAAAAGCCATATCTCAGACTGCCAAATAAAAATAAAAGATTAAGATGGGCAAAAGAACACAGACACTGGACAGAGGAAGATTGGAAAAAAGTGTTATGGACTAATCGAAGTTTGAGGTGTTCGGATCACAAAGAAGAACATTTGTGAGACGCAGACCAAATGAAAAGATGCTGGAGGAGTGCTTGATGCCATCTGTCAAGCATAGTGGAGGCAATGTGATGGTCTGTGGGTGCTTTGCTGGTGGTAAATTGGGAGATTTGTACAGGGTAAAAGGGATCTTGAAGATGGAAGGCTATCACTCCATTTTGCAACGCCATGCCATACCCTGTGGACGGCGCTTGATTGGAGCCAATTTCCTCCTACAACAGGACAATGACCCAAAGCACAGCTCCAAACTATGCAATAACTATTTAGGGAAGAAGCAGTCCGCTGGTATTCTGTCTATAATGGAGTGGCCAGCACAGTCACCGGATCTCTGTAGCTCAGCTGGTAGAGCACGGCGCTTGTAACGCCAAGGTAGTGGGTTCGATCCCCGGGACCACCCATACACAAAAATGTATGCACGCATGACTGTAAGTTGCTTTGGATAAAAGCGTCTGCTAAATAGCTTATTATTATCTCAACCCTTTTGAGCTGTTGTGGGAGCAGCTTGACCGTATGGTACGTAAGAAGTGCCCATCAAGCCAATCCAACTTGTGGGAGGTGCTTCAGGAAGCATGGGGTGAAATCTCTTCAGATTTCCTCAACAAATTGACAACTAGAATGCCAAAGGTCTGCACGGCTGTAATTGCTGCAAATGGAGGATTATTTGACGAAAGCAAAGTTTGAAGGACACAATTATTATTTCAATTCAAAATAATTATTTCTAACCTTGTCAATGACTACATTTCCCATGCATTTTGCTATATTTCATATTCAAACTCATTTCATGTATGTTTTCATGGAAAACAAGGTCATTTCTAAGTGCCCCCAAACTTTTGAACGGTAGTGTACATTATGACACCTTTCTGTTTTCTCAATGACATTTAATTCAGCATAAAAAAGGCACAAATTTACATTTGTTGTTTGAGTATGCCCACCATTTAGAGACCACTATGATGACACAACAAATACGTTTGATGGATCCTTTTTGTCTTCTTCTAATGCCTCTTAAGGGGAAAGTATTCCAAAAGTAAGTGAAAATAATCTGATTACGTTAGTGAGTTTGGGTAATCCAAAAGTTACGTTACTGATGAGAATTTGGGATAGGTAACTAGTAACTGTAATCAATTACATTTAGAAAGTAACCTACCCCAACCCTTTTCTGCCCAGACATTGGGTAAGAAACAATCATATACGGACTGGTGAAAGAGACTTACTGTATGGTTTGATCTGAGGTGTTGTCTCACAGGGGATGTACGGTGCAGAGTGTGTCAGGAGGACTCGAATGAGACGAGAGAACAACTACAACAAAGATACCAGTGTCAGGATGGCATGTTGTCTAGAAATGAACGTTTCTACAAAATGAATTTACAGCCAGCTTTCAAAGCATGTTGAAACGGTTTTCATGACAAGAAGAGTCCCGCTGGGCACAGACATTAATTCAACGTCTATTCCATGCTGGTTCAACGTAATTAAGTTGAAATGACGTAGAAACAACGTTGAGTCACCCAGTGTGTGCCCAGTGGGGAAGAGCATGTTCCATTTGACAAACTCATGTTAGGTTTACATGGCATGCTGCTCGCCCTCGATAGCTGGCTGGGTGTGAAATACGATGCAATCCCCTCCGCTGTCTGTGTAAGATATGCAGCCGCGGCGTGAAGACTTACACCTGGGCCTACTCCTATAACTCTCAGACCCCCCGCCCCCCTCTCTCTCTCAATTTTCCCCTCTCTCTCTCTTCCTCTCTCTCTCTACTCTACACCCACATCTCTGCACTGATGAGCTCGCAGTAAGACCAGGGTTTTCTTATCACAATACATGAAGAGCAAGTCTCTCCAACCTCAGTGGAGCTGATGATATTCATCCTTCACATCCAAGTCTGTGCCTGAGTCCCAAATGGCACCCTATTCCCTTTATAGTGGGCCTTATGGGCTATGGATAAAAGTAGTGCACTATATAGAGAATAGGGTACCATTTGGGACAGACACTGTCTCTACAGATCTGTCACAAAATATGATACTGAGGGTGCTGAGAAAATATATTTATTTCATGGATGAATGGGTGTTATGGTCATAATTTTTCAGTGCATCATACAATACCTTTAAACCTTTTCACATTTAAACTGTGATGAACTGTGATATAGATCACCAGCTAAAAGGGTCAATGACTATACTTTCTCTTTCCAGCTGGGATGTATCCAGACAAAGCCTTAGGAAGAGCACTGGTGCCCTCTACCATCGCCTGATTATCCTATTGTTATTTTGAGAATATAATACCTAATGTAGATATTTCTTCATGTAATGCTTACTGGATGTGTAATCGCCACACTGTGTGCCACTGGATATTGAGAAATAATTAATTAACAATAAGTGGTACATTCATGACTGCATATCAACAGCATGATCAAACAGATGTGCTCCCCCAGTACACACTTACTGTTTTGAACAGTGGATGGCAGCATTGAGGTATATTGCTACAAGTCATAACTCACTGAACTATCTCTTTACATTGCTAATTACCTGCTATAGATCAACATTTCCTGTTTAAAAGTGCAAAGCTGTTATGAGGCTGTATTGAGAGTAGTTTCACACCTTTGCTGTCCTTTTATCCATTGCAGGAGCATGCAGAATATCAAGCCACAACATAATCTGTGACCTTAACGTGGGTGTGAAAGGCACTCGCTCTACCCTGAGGTTATGCCTTCTCACTTTTCTCTCTTCTGAAAGAGAGCATATACAGTTAATGACAACCGTTCGTGTGGCAAATTATTTGAGTTTGATGATGTGGAGGAAAGTGAAAAAAAGGAGTTAGAGGACAAGGCTCTAAATACGAGGAAGAGAGATGGCCTTGTGGTTTGGGGCCCGGCTGTTTTTCTAATTAGTGGTTTTGTGACACAATTCTCTATGTTTTTGTTTTTATATGGTTTTCAGGGACAGTAGTTCCTATACAAGTGATAATTCAACGTGGTTTAAACTTTTACTGTGAGTGAAGTCATATCCTCCCAGACTGTACAGAATATACTCTTAGAAAAAAAGGTGCTATCTAGAACCAATAATGGTTCTTCGTCTGTCCCCATAGGATAACCATTTCAAGAACCCTTCTTGGTTCCAGCTAGAACCCCTTTAGGGTTCCATGTAAAACCCTTTGCACACAGGGTTCTACATGGAACCCAAAAGAGTTATACCTTGAACCAAAAAGGGTTCTATCTGAAACCAAAAAAGGGTTCTCCTATGGGGACAGCCGAAGACCCTTTTGGAACCCTTTTTTCTAAGAGTGTAGATGCTGTGTGCAGTAGGTAACTATCCTTTCAACCATTGAGAGTTATTCAAGCATAGTTCACCAAACCACCTCTGTTATACAAACATACCATTGTCTTGGAGAACCCACACTAAGATGTCTTCAAAGTGTGAAAAAGGGAAAATTTAATTTCAAAATTCTTATGAGATGTGAGTGTGTGTGTGTGTGTGTGTGTGTGAGAGAGGGTGTGTGAGAGAGAGAGAGAGAGAGAGAGAGAGAGAGAGAGAGAGAGAGAGAGAGAGAGAGAGAGAGAGAGAGAGAGACAGAGAGAGAGCAATAGAGAAAGGTGTGGTTGGGGGCTTGCAACGGTTTTCCCTCCACTTCAAACGCCAACTTGCAGTGGAAACTTCCCTTACGCTCACTCTCAGGGTGGGTGTCTACTGTCAGACTCCTTTAAATCCAGGAGCTGCTATGTAAAAGCTTAACTTTGAGGTAAACACTTTCCAAGAGGGCAAATGTTATCATGCAGGAATTTTTTTTACTCAAACTGAAAAAATTTGAATTCTTCTATTTAAATCAAAATCAAATCAAATTTGATTTGCCAATTGCGCCGAATACAACAAGTGTAGACTGTACAGTGAAATGCTTCCTTACAAGCCCTTAACCAACAATGCAGATTTAAGAAAAATAAGTGTTAAGTAAAAAATAGATAAGTAAAAAATATGAATAAAAATAAAGAATAATTAAAGAGTAGCAGTAAAATAAAATAACAGTAGGGAGGCTATATACAGGGATATATGCTTCTCTCATCTGAATAATTTTGAGTTCTAATTTTGATAATTTGTTTACACATTTTATTTATGTTTCTGACAGTGTAATGTCCTAGGTACTGTCCAACTCCATTTTTCTCAAATAATACTCCAATTCATCTTATACTGAATAAAAATGTTCAGGACAAAATATACCACACTTATTCTGCATTACAAACTATATATACTATTGATAAATGAGTAATTGATTACTTTTAATTCATGTAATGCATTATAATAATCCCTATAATTTATAAATTATGAATGTATATTTATTGGGGGATTCATTCCTAGCCCTAACCATAACCCTAACCTTAACCCTTATCTTAACCCTAACCTTAACCCTTTCCCTAAGCCTTATTCTAAACCTAACCCTAACAGTAACCTCAGCAAGCATTTGCTTATCAACAGTTAGTTTGTTGATAGTATGATCATCTGTAGAGCATCTACAGATGGACTATCCAGACTATCCAAATAAAGTGTGACTAATTTCTTTATATCAAAAGTTCTGTATAATATAAATTAAATGTTGAAAATGTATTATATTTGGTTATGTATCCTTGCTGTGACAAAAGTGTGTCATGTTGGCTAAAGGTGCTTCACATTATCTTGTTTTTATTACCAGTAAGTAAGGTATCATATCACATCAGCAGTCTTTTTGTTATTCAAATCCAAAGAGTGAAACATCTAACCATTTGTTGGAAGTGACTAACGTGACCAGAAGTTCTCATGTGTGACATATGAACAACGCATCACATGAAAACATAGAATGTCAAAACTCTCTCACGTTTATTTTTTAGTTTCTTTTCATTCTGAGTGTGCAGCAACTTTTATAACAGGCATTGACAAACAGTAGCTAGGTCATTTCAGACAAGTCTGGTCTTTACCACAGGAGGGAGCAGAAGAGGCGAATAATGAATCTACAGGACAGAACAGAGCTTATTGCTTATTCCACGTCTTACAAGAAAACATTATAATAAATAAACAATAATATATACAATACCGGTCAAAAGTTCTAGAAAAGGGTTTTTCTTTATTTTTACACATTTTCTACATTGTAAAATAGTAGTGAAGACATTACAACTATGAAATAACACATATAGAATCATGTAGTAACCAAAAAAGTGTTAAACAAATCAAAATATATTTTATATTTGAGATAATTCAAATAGCCACCCTTTGCCTTGATGACAGCTTTGCACACTCTTGGCATTCTCTCAACCAGCTTCACCTGGAATGCTTTTCCAACAGCCTTGAAGGACTTTCCACATATGCCGAGCACTTGTTGGCTGCTTTTCCTTCACTCTGCGGTCCGACTCATCCCAAAACATCTCAATTTGGTTGAGGTCGGGGGATTGTGGAGGCCAGGTCATCTGATGCAGCACTCCATCCCTCTCCTTCTTGGTAAAATAGCCCTTACACAGCCTGGAGGTGTGTTGGGTCATTGTCCTGTTGAAAAACAAATGATAGTCCCACTAAGCCCAAACCAGATGGGATGGCATATCGCTGCAAAATGCTGTGGTAGCCATGCTGGTTAAGTGTGCCTTGAATTCTAAATAAATCACAGACAGTCTCACCAGAAAAGCACCCCCACACCATAACACCTCCTCCTCCATGCTTCATGGTGGAAAATACACATGTAGAGATCATCTGTTCACCCACAGCGCGTCTCACAAAGACATAGCGGTTGGAACCAAAAATCTCAAATTTGGACTCCAGACCAAAGGACAAATTTCCACCAGTCTAATGTCCATTGGTCGTGTTTTTTTTGGCCCAATCAAGTTTATTCTTATTATTGGTGTCCTTTAGTAGTGGTTTCTTTGCAGAAATTCGACCATGAAGGCCTGATTCACACAGTCTCCTCTGAACAGTTGATGTTGAGATGTGTCTGTTACTTCAACTCTGTGATGCATTAATTTGGGCTGCAATTTCTGAGGCTGGTAACTCTATTGAACTTATCCTCTGCAGCAGAGGCAACTCTGGGTCTTCCATTCCTGTGGCGGTCCTCATGGGAGCCAGTTTCATCATAGCGCTTGATGGTTTTTGCAACCGCACTTAAATAAACTTTCAAAGTTCTTGAAATGTTCCGTATTGACAGACCTTTATGGCTTAAAGTAATGATTGACTGTCGTTTATCTTTTCTTGTTTGAGCTGTTCTTGCCATAATATGGACTTGGTCTTTTACCAAAAGGGCTATCTTATGTATAGAGAAGATGGCGCCGGAGGGGATGGCTGCCGTTTTATGGACTCTTAACCAAACGTGCTATTTTGAGTGTTTTTTCTCATTGTTTGCGACTTATTTTGTACATAATGTTGCTGCTACCGTCTCTTATGACCGAAAAGAGCTTCTGGACATCGGAACAGAGATTAATCACCTTGAACTGGACAAATAATTTTTATTTAATGAGTCGGACGAGAGGGATTTGCTCCAGACAACCTACAGGGCCCTCATCCCCGTCATTCGCAGTAGAAAGAAAAGGAGATATTGCGGAAGGAGATCGGGGTGCTTGGTAAGGAGCCGGCGACGAGTGGCTAATCTGCCTTTGCCATCGATACTACTGGCCAACTTACAATCGCTTGATAATAAAGTGGACGAACTACAGGCACGAATATCCTACCAACGAGACATGAAAAACTGTAATATCTTATGTTTCACCAAGTCGTGGCTAAACAAAGACATGAATAACATACAGCTGGTGGGTTATACACTGTATCGGCAGAATAGAACAGCAGCCTCTGGTAAGACAAGGGGTGGCGGTCTATGTATATTTGTAAACAACAGCTGGTGCACGATATCTAAGGAAGTCTCAAGGTTTTGCTCGCCTAAGGTAGAGTATCTCACGATAAGCTGTAGACCACACTATCTACCAAGAGAGTTTTAATCTATATTCTTCGTAGCTGTCTATTGACCACCACAAACTGATGCTGGCATGTTAAATGTGCAACCAGAGGGAAGAACACTCTAGACCAACTTTACTCCACACAATGAGACGTGTAAAAAAGCTCTTCCTCGCCCTCCATTTGGCAAATCTGACCATAATTATATCCTCCTGAATCCTGCTTACAAGCGAAAACTAAAGCAGGAAGCACCAGTGACTCGGTCAATAAAAAAGTGGTCAGATGAAGCAGATGCTAAGCTACAGGACTGTTTTGCTAGCACAGACTGGAATATGTTGGCATGATGGCATTGAGGAATACACCACATCAGTCACTGGCTTCATCAATAAGTGCATTGATGACGTCGTCCCCACAGTGACTGTACGTACATACCCCAACCAGAAGCCATGGATTACAGGAAACATCCGCACTGAGCTAAAGGGTAGAGCCGCCGCATTCAAGGAGCTTATAAGAAATCCCGCGGTGCCCTCCGACGAACCATCAAACAGGCAAAGTGTCAATACACGACTAAGATTGAATCGTACTATACCGGCTCCGACGCTCGTCGGATGTGATAGGGCTTGCAAACTATTACAGACTACGAAGGGAAGCAAAGCCGCGAGCTGCCCAGTGACACGAGCCAACCAGACGAGCTAAATTACTTCTATGCTCGCTTCGAGGCAAGTAATACTGAAAAATGCATGAGAGCATCAGCTGTTCCGGATGACTGTGTGATCATGCTCTCTGTAGCTGATGTGAGTAAGACCTTTAAACAGGTCAACATTCACAAGGCCGCAGGGCCAGATGGATTACAAGGACGTTTACTCCGAGCATTAGCTGACCAACTCGCAAGCGTCTTCACTGACCTTTTCAACCTCTCCCTGTCTGAGTCTGTAATACCAACATGTTTCAATCAGACCACCATTGTCCCTGTCCCCAAGAACACTAAGATAACCTGCCTAAATGACTACCGACCCGTAGCACTCACGTCTGCAGCCATGACGTGCTTTGACAGGCTGGTCATAGCTCACATCAACACGATTATCCTAGAAACCCTAGACCCACTCCAATTTGCATACCGCCCCAACAGATCCACAGATGATGCAATTTCTATTGCGCTCCACACTGCCCTTTCCCACCTGGACAAGAAGAACACCTACGTGAGGATGCTATTCATTGACTACAGCTCATCGTTCAACATCATAGTGCCCTCAAAGCTCATCACTAAGCTAAGGACCCTGGGACTAAACACCTCCCTCTGCAACTGGATCCTGGACATCCTGACGGGCCGCCCCCAGGTGGTAAGGGTAGGTAACAACACATCCGCCACGCTGATCCTCAACACGTGGGCCCCTCAGGGGTGCGTGCTCAGTCACCTCCTGTACTCTCTGTTCACTCATGACTGCATGGCCAGGCACGACTCCAACACCATCATTAAGTTTGCCCATGACACAACAGTGGTAGGCCTGATCACCAACAACAACGAAACAGCCTATAGGGAGGAGGTCAGAGACCTGGCTGTGTGCCAGGACAACAACCTCTCCCTCAACGTGATCAAGACAAAGGAGACGATTGTGGACTACAGGAAAAAGAAGAGGACCGAGCACGCACCCATTCTCATCGACGGGGCTGTAGTGGAGCAGGTTGTGAGCTTCAGGTTCTTTGGTGTCCACATCACCAATAAACTAAAATGGTCCAAGCACACCAAGACAGTCATAATAATAATATGCCATTTAGCAGACGCTTTTATCCAAAGCGACTTACAGTCATGTGCGCATCATTTTTTTTAGGTATGGGTGGTCCCGGGGATCGAACCCACTACAATGGCATTACAAGCGCCATGCTCTACCAATTGAGCTACAGAGGACCACATGAAGAGGGCACGACAAAACCTATTCCCCCTAAGGAGACTGAAAAGATTTGGCATAGGTCCTCATATTCTCAAAAGGTTCTACAGCTGCACCTTCGAGAGCATCCTGACCGGTTGCATCACTGCCTGGTATAGCCTAGTACATCACTGGGGCCAAGCTTCCTGCCATCCAGGAACTCTATACCAGGCGGTGTCAGAGGAAGGCCCTAAAAATGTTCTCTCTGCTACCGCATGGCAAGTGGTACCGGAGCGCCAAATCTAGATCCAAGAGGCTTCTAAACAGCTTTTACCCACAAGCCATAAGACTCCTGAACATCTAATCAAATGCCTACCCAGACTATTTGAATCCCCCCTTTTAAGCTGCTGCTACTCTCTGTTTATTATCTATGCATAGTCACTTTAATAACTCTACCTACATGTAAATATTACCTCAATTACCTCGACTAACCAGTTCCCCAGCACATTGACTCAGTACCGGTACCCCCTGTATATAGCCTTGCTTTTGTTATTTTTACTGCTGCTCTTTATTTATTTGTTAAATTCATTTTGTATTATTTTATATTGCATATGTTTGTGATTTTTTGGGGTATTCTTTCTTAAAACTGCATTTCACTGTAACACCTGTTGTATTCGGCGCATGTGTCAAATAACATTTTATTTTATTTTATTTATACCCCCCCATCTTGTCACAACGCAACTGATTGGCTATAACACGTTAAGAAGAAAATAAATTCCACAAGTTAACTTTTAAGAAGGCACACCTGTTAATTGAAGTGCATTCTAGGTGACTACCTCATGAAGCTGGTTGAGAGAATGCCAAAAGTGTGCAAAGCTGTCATTAAGGCAAAGGGTGGGTATTTGAAGAATCTCAAATATCAAATATATTTTGATTTGTTTAACTCTTTTTTGGTTACTACATGATTCCATGTGTGTTATTTAATAGTTTTGATGTAAAAAAAAAAGTTTTAAAAAAGAAAAGAAAAGAAAGAAAAAGAAACAAAAAGAGAAAAAAAAGAAAAACCCTTGAATGAGTAGGTGTTCTAAAACTTTTGACGGGTAGTGTCTTCGGAAAGTATTCAGACCCCTTGACCTTTTCCACATTTTGTTACATTACAGCCTTATTCTAAAATTGATTAAAATCCTCAGCAATCTGCACACATTACTCCAAAATGATGAAGCGAAAACAGGTTTTTGCAAATGTATTACAAATAAAAAACAGAAATACCTTATTTACATAAGTATTCAGACCCTTTGCTATGAGACTCAAACTTGAGCTCAGGTTCATCCTGTTTCCATTGATCATCCTTGAGTTGTTTCTCAACTTGATTGGAATCCACCTGTCGTAAATTCAATTGATTGGACATGATTTGGAAAGGCACACACCTGTCTATATAAGGTCCCACAGTTGACAATGCATGTCAGAGCACAAACCAAGCCATGAGGTCGAAGGAATTGTCCGTAGAGCTCAGAGACAGGATTGTGTCGAGGCACAGATCTGGGGAAGGGTACCAAAAAAATTCTGCAGCACTGAAGGTCCCCAATAATGCAGTGGCCTCCATCATTCTTAAATGGAAGATGTTTGGAACCAACAAGACTCTTCCTAGAGCTGGCCGCCCGGCCAAACTGAGCAATCGGGGGAGAAGGGCCTTGGTCAGGGAGGTGGCCAAGAACCTGATGGTCACTCTGACAGAGCTCTAGAGTTCCTCTGTGGAGATGGGAGAACCTTCCAGAAGGACAACCATCTCTGCAGCACTCCACCAATCAGGCCTTTATGGTAGAGTGGCCAGATGGAAGCCATTCCTCAGTATAAGGCACAGGACAGCCCACTTGGAGTTTGTCAAAAGGCACCTAAAGACTCTCAGATCATGAGAAACAAGATTCTCTGGTCTGATGAAACCAAGATTGAACTCCTTGGCCTGAATGCCAAGCGTCACGTCTGGAGGAAACCTGGCACCATCCCTATGGTGAAGCATGGTGATGGCAGCATCATGCTGTGGGGATATTTTTCTGCGGCAGGGACTGGGAGACTACTCAGGATCGAGGCAAAGATGCAGGATCGGAGTAAAGTACAGAGAGATCCTTCATGAAAACCTGTTCCAGAGCACTCAGGACCTCAGACTGGGGCGAAGGTTCACCTTTCAACAGGACAAAGACCCTAAGCACACAGCCAAGGCAACGCAGGAGTGGCTTCGGGACAAGTCTCTGAATATCCATGAGTGGCCCAGGCAGAGCCTGGACTTGAACCCAATCTAACATCTCTGGTGAGACCTGAAAATAGCTGTGCAGCAGCGCTCCCCATCAAACTTGACATGTTTTAAGAAGATCTGCAGAGAAGAATGGGAGAAACTACCCAAATACAGGTGTGCCAAGCTTGTAGCGTCCTACCCAAGAATAATCTATGCTGTTATCGCTGCCAAATGTGCTTCAACAAAGTACTGAGTAAAGGGTCTGAATACTGTAATGTATTTTTGCTTGTGTGCATGTTTTTTATTATTTAGACCTCTTTGTAAATAGCCTAAATGCAGGCAAATGTGGTGTCAAAAAGAACTGGAATCCCCCCTATTATAATAATAATAATAATAATAATAATAATAATAATAATAATAATAATATAATAATAATAATAATAATAATAATAATAATAATGGTGATAATAATGATCTGTTATTAATATATGTTAATGTATTATCAACATATTTATTTTAAGTCATAGCCTACTTTATTGCGCATCGTCTTGGTTGATATGCACTTTTTAATAACAGTTTAGTAGGCTAATACAATTAATATTATTATGAGAATTGTATCTACTGTAATTATTAAGTAGCAGTATCACTTTATTATTCTCCTATTCTTATTCTTATTCTTATTATTATTATTATCATTTTGCATCCTATTCAATCATTGTTTTCACCATTTACTCACAACCAAAATGTATTAGTGTTATCTTAGAAAAATGTAATGTCAATATGTTAAATGCAAAAGCAACAGGCTGTGAAGTACTGTAATCGATTGCCGAACACACAGGCAGCCAGAGAGCGAGAGAGATCAGTTTCTCTGTGTTAGACCAAGTTCCCATAGTAGACACTCCGCGACTCGTCTGCTCTGCTTTCTAATATGGAGGAAGTATCGGCGGATTAACTGTTGCTGCCTGCGGAACTACTGTAATATATTACAGTGTGATCCAAGAAAGACATTGTGATGGGATTATTCAATCTCCTGCGTTTATAAGGTAAATAAGGAAAGAAAACAAATACACCACAGTGATGATTATATATTTAGCCTACAAGGATGACAGTTACTCTGCTATGATGACATATAAAATATGCCCCTGGATAAACGCTCAACATCCGACAATTGATTCATCCAGACAATGCAATGCCTGCTGCTGTCTCCACTGCATCCAGCAAGTCAAGTGCTTCTCACCTATGAAAGCCAGACGGCTCGCGACTCAACAGTGATCCGATTCCTGTTGATGAGTAACTGTCTCCCGAGTGGCTGTCTCCCGAGTGGCTGTCTCCGGAGAGTAACTGTATCCGGAGTGGCGCAGTGGTCTAAGGCAGTGCTAGCTGTGCCACTAGAGATCCTGGTTCGAATTCAGGCTCTGTCGTAGCCGACCGGGAGACCCATGGGGCGGAATTGGCCCAGCGTCGTCCAGGGTAGGGGAGGGAATGGCCGGCAGGGATGTAGCTCAGTTGATAAAGCATGGCGTTTGCAACGCCAGGGTTGTGGGTTCGATTCCCACAGGGGGTATGAAAAAATAATAATGTATGCACTAACTAACTGTAAGTCACTCTGGATAAGAGCGTCTGCTAAATGACGTAAATGGAAATGATGCAGGAGTGGGGGGTTCTGCAAAGTCTCTATGACACTATTCGAAACGTTTTTTCCCCAAACAGCAGTGCCAAGAGAGACACTTTATTATCTTATGTAACCTAAATGAATTAGACTGAATGGGCACCATAGTTGAGGAGACGTTCTGTATCTACTGAAATGTATTTGTAGCTGCACCTGTGAATACTTTGACAGGTTAGTATGAGACGGCATGCTATCTGGCATATCTCTCAGGCACTGCCTACTGACTCACTCTCTCACTCACTCACTCCGACTTCATCCAATACCTTTTGAATATCATACGGATGCTTTTTCTGATTCCTTAGCCTCCCTCGGCTGAAAATAGGCTGTTCCCTACTCCTATTCTTTGGCTAATTCCATAGGAACCGGTGTATCCAGTTCTATCCCCCTAGTTCTTTATTTCATTTAGTCTAAAAACAAGTTGAGTCTTCGACCTCGCTGCTTTAGTAAACACAACATCCAGTAATACACAGTCTATAAATGTTGACGTGCCCATATAGAATACTGTAGGAGACATGGAAGGCGCGTGCGGGGGTCACGTTTGAGGTGGAAAAGTTGACGGGCTAGTTCAGCACAGAGGAAGGAACTACCAAAGCTACTTCTTGAGGAGTGCGCTGCTCTGTTCCTATACTTGATTCAGGTTGTATGCAGGACAGGACAGTGTTATACTCAACTCAAGTTTTTTTGGGGGGCATCCCACTTTTTTTGGAGGAGAGTAGCCCCTAAATTATTGTTTGTTATTGTCTATCAAAAACATATTAGGCTACTGAGGATTTTCACTTGAATTTTAGGAGGTGCAGCTTCACTGACGAAGATCACTGATTATCACTTGAACAGGGGAGACACAAAAGGTAATGTCCGGTCAAATATTTTGTCAATTTATCAAGTTACAGGCATCCTACACATTAGAATGACCTCAAAATAATTCGGCTACCAGCCTTACACGACAACGTTATGCAACTTTGTAATACATTTATAATAACTTTGCATCATTGTTTTATCTGGACGCAATAGATAAACTTCAAAGATCCTCATTCTGCTTACTGTTTCAGAGCGATTGATCGATAAATTGACAGTGCAACCCATTCGATTGCTCAGGTCATACAATAACAGGTGACGGCCGATTGTGTCAATCAAATGCCTTGATTCAGATCATCTAAATGAAAAAAAAATCAACCCATATATTTTTTCTTAAGCTGAAGGGAGATCTTGGGCTGTCAATTAGCCTACACACGTGCACGGCGGAGCGTCTGTAGAGACAGGTTTCCACCATGGAGGCGCAGATAGTTGGTGCAAATACTTCTTATGGGCTTTCTGTCTATTGCTGATGAAGCACTTCTAATTTCAATTGTCAAAAATATAAAGGTACATTTTATTGATTGAATTAATCAAATAACTTAGGTTGCTTATCACTTTAACTTTAGAGTCTAAAACAACTGTTTTGTTTATTTATTTATTTGAATAGCCTAGTCTACCCATATAGGACTGACTGTAAATTCGAGAGAAAATACTCTTAACCCTCCCGTTGTCCTAGGGTCAAAAAGAAAGTATCACTGCCTCCTTCTCACAAATGATCCAAAAAATATAAAAATAAAATAAAATTGGTTCAACACAGTGGCGGGTCATTTTGACCCTAGGACAACGGGAGGGTTAAAAATATAAACATATCATGGCTCTTAGTCTTATGTATGAATCGTTTTCATTGCAGGCTAATAGGTATCCCAATTATTGAAGAGTCAATTCTTAAGGAAAATCTATGCCATTTTTTATTGACTGATTATGAATATGTATGTGTGGTTATTATTATATTGTATGTAGAAAGAAGTGGTAATCATTTACAAGACAGTTGCCAAAATGTTGACATCTGTATGCTAGTTCCTAAAAGAAAATGTTTTGCTAGGTCAGTCCCCGAGATTGGGTTTATATGCTTTAAAAAAAAAACTGAACTATGAGGGCTTAGCCCTCTTGTGGGTCATGCTATTAAGGACATACTCCTCTTGTGGGTCATGCTATTAAGGACATACTCCTCTTGTGGGTCATACTATAAGGACATACTCCTCTTGTGGGTCATACTATAAGGACATACTCCTCTTGTGGGTCATACTATAAGGACATACTCCTCTTGTGGGTCATACTATAAGGACATACTCCTCTTGTGGGTCATACTATAAGGACATACTCCTCTTGTGGGTCATACTATAAGGACATACTCCTCTTGTGGGTCATACTATAAGGACATACTCCTCTTGTGGGTCATACTATAAGGACATACTCCTCTTGTGGGTCATACTATAAGGACATACTCCTCTTGTGGGTCATACTATAAGGACATACTCCTCTTGTGGGTCATACTATAAGGACATACTCCTCTTGTGGGTCATACTATAAGGACATACTCCTCTTGTGGGTCATACTATAAGGACATACTCCTCTTGTGGGTCATACTATAAGGACATACTCCTCTTGTGGGTCATACTATAAGGACATACTCCTCTTGTGGGTCATACTATAAGGACATACTCCTCTTGTGGGTCATGCTATGAGGACATACTCCTCTTGTGGGTCATGCTATGAGGACATACTCCTCTTGTGGGTCATACTATAAGGACATACTCCTCTTGTGGGTCATGCTATGAGGATGTACACCTCTTATTATCTTGTGCATCAAACATCAATACTACACAATTACATCTGAACCACCAACAGATAATACATGTCTACTACATTTCCGTTGAGACAGATAGCAGACATTAGGTTGGCTAGTGGTGGTTTGTTTGCACCTCACTACTGTTCTCTCAGACATATTTATTTTTAGCTTAAGGCCTTTTTCAGGGGACCTGAAACTACTAGAACTGCAATGTCTGTTCTCACTCTATGTACATTTATAGCACATAGTATAGTTTTAGCTGGATATATGTGTTACTTCTCTAATAGTGCAACTTTCAATGAACCACTTCATTCTATTCAAAGGCTATATTTTACATGCCACCAGCCCTTTAGCAGCTTTTTGGGAAGTTGAACCATAGAGTTTTATGTTGCAGTGATGCTAGACAAAAGCCTGGTGGTGTGAACCTTTCGGCTTCAGTTGTATTTGAACACTGTATCATTTTTGTACGTCCTGTAATTGTATCAGTCATAATGAGTTTAATGTATTTTCACTCAACCTTTATTGTAATATATTTGTGAAATATCTCAAATTAATCATTGCCTTTTTCATAAATCAACATATCCTCTAATTTGGCTATTTTAGCATTCATAAATATTTATAATAATTCATAATGGCTTATTCATTAAATGTATTATGAAGTGTTGTCTAAACATGCAATGATCACGTTAAAAAAAAATCACTCCAACCAAACAGTACAATCTGTCTAATTTCATTAGGATTTAGAAGAGGTTAGGAAGAGAGTACCCTCTGGGCACAGACGTCAAATCTACATCCATTCTACGTTGGTTCAATGTAATTTCATTGAAATTACGTGGAAACAAAGTTCATTCAACCAGTGTGTGCCCAGTGGGTAAGCATCGTGGTACAGCTCAAGTGCTCTTCTAATTTATTGTTTCTTTTGATACCTAAAGCTCTCCACCGACTATGGAAACAGAGGCAACTGATGGATACTCTGCAAGTAAGTCAACTCTTCAATTACTCTCTAACCTGAAGCCTCCTGACCTATTCTAATTCTTTAAACTGTTGAAAAGTTGTGTTAGCGACATCCTTTTTCACATTGCAGATGCTGGATGTGTCTCTCAATTGTCATTTTATGGTTTTATACAAGCTGGTCTTTCTAATCAAGTCTGTAGGGTATCCGTCCGTATCCATAAATATGGTAGGTTTGTAATTGTTCTGGTTCCCTGATGAGAGGCCTAGGCCTACAGGGATACTGGGCAGGTGGACCAGGTGTAGGAGCAGGGGTGAACAGTCTTGTAGGAGAAGGAGGCATCCCCTCTCCCACCCTCCTCCTCCTTCACAAGCTACATGCGTTCTGATCCTGTAAAACGATCCTGCCAACTTGGCTCCCCTAGAGATGTCTTATCAGTAGGGTGGTGCTGTACCAGGTACACAGTGGTACTTCCGTCCTCTTTACATTATCCTTCACAGATTCCCTCTGATAGAGCACACTGACAATCTGGAGTTTGACAACTCCTTCTTGTGTTTGTTGGAAATAGTTTTGGGACGAGTTGTAAAAAACATGAATGTTATAGCGTGAAGGAAAAAAGTAGGATGAAGTAGGATATAGCGCCCTCTGCTTTCATTCACATCGCTGATACACATATATTTTGGTTCATGTTTGAAGCATACCGCCATATCTCCTCTAAAATGTTAATAGGCAAGTTGGTGAATGAGATCTCTCACAGTCTGGAGGGATGGTCCGGAGGTTGAGAGTTTGACAGGAAAAACCAGATCCTTGCTCCAGCCTATGCTGCCTGTGTGTTTCCAACAAGCCACAACAGAGTTACTCTGCCGTCCAGGGGGAGAAATCCTGCACAGTTCCAAGCCTTGATCATTCTAACTTTATGTCATTCCTGTTTCTGTGGCTCATTATAGTCCTCCCACTCAGAAATGATGGTATTTTTATAACCAGCCAACAACATGTTGCTGATAATTTAACACAACTCATTTTCAATCTCACTTCATAAGACATCCTACAGTAACTAACATGTCTGATAAGATAAATCATATACACGGTAGCCTATATCATGATTTCTTGTTCTCTCTTTGTCATTTTCATACATTTTAGTTTCCTTTTGGCCACGCCAACACATGGAACAATCCATATCTGATGCATTACACACTTTGTCTTCTTCCAGTGAAGCCTCCACTGTCTATACAAGTCATCTGGGCCATGGTGTGGTGGTAAATACAGTATTGAGTCAGCTAACAAGTGGTGTGAATCAAAGCTCTGATTCTTACTTAGCAGACTGTGTGTGTGTGTGTGTGTGTGTGTGTGTGTGTGTGTGTGTGTGTGTGTGTGTGTGTGTTGTTGGCTCCAGTCGCTGAGGTCACTGATGTGGGCATACACTGTCTCCTCAACCTGGTTCCAGCATGCATCACTTAGGGGCCAGCGAGCTGCAATTTTAACTATTGTATGAGTAATGGCAGCTGATAAATAAGTGAGTGTGTATGAGTGCACACATATAACTGTATCAAAACATTACATTTACATTTGAGTCATTTAGCAGACGCTCTTATCCAGAGAGATTTACAGTTAGTGCATTCATCTTAAGATAGCTAGGTGGGAAAACCACATATCACAGGTATAGTAAGTCAATTTTTCATCAATAAAGGAGCTGTCAGCAAAGTCAGAGCTAGTAAGGGGAAAAGAGTCAAGTGCGAGTGTTAGTTCACAAAAGGCTTTATTTATTATTATTATTTATTTATTTATTTTTGGTGGGGGGAGGGGTGGGGAAGGGGTGTGAGGGGGGAGTGCTGTGGGATTATTTAAGATACTCTTTGAAGAGGTAGCGTTTCAGATGTTTTTGGAAGAGGGGCAGGGTATCTGCTGTCCTTGTGGTCCCAAGACAGAGAAGAGCTTGGACTGGGCTGAGTGGGAGCTGCTCTCCCATAGGGGTGGGAGGGCCAAGAGACCAGAGGTGTCAGAACGGAGTACTCGGGTTGGGGTGTAGGGTTTGAGCAGAGCCTGAAGGTAGGGAGTGGCCGTTCCTCTTGCTGCTCCGTAGGCAAGAACCATGGTCTTGTAGTGGATGCGAGCTTCAACTGGAAGCCAGTGGAGTGTGCGGAGGAGCGGGGTGACATGGGAGAATTTGGGAAGGTTGAACACCAGGTGGACTGCAGTGTCGTGGATAAGTTGCGGGGGTTTGATGGCACAAGAGTGGAGTCCAGCCAACAGTGAGTTGCACTAGTCCAGACGGGAAATTAGTGTGGTAGGGTAGGGGCGTACTCTACGGATGTTGTAGAGCATGAACCTGCAGAAGCGAGTCACTGCTTTGATGTTTGCAGAGAATGACAGGGTGTTGTCCAGGGTCATGGCAAGGTTCTTTGCACTCTGGGATGGAGATGTCTTGAAGCGGGCAGGCCTTCCCCGGAAGGAAGAGCAGCTCCGTCTTGTCGAGGTTGAGCTTGAGGTGGTGGGCCAACATCCAAGCTGAGATATCTGCCAGGCACACAGAAATGCTTATCGCCACCTGGGTGTCAAAAGGGGGGAAGGAGAAAAGTAGTTGAGTGTCATCCGCATTGCAATGATAGGAGAGACCATTTGATGATATGACAGAGCCGAGTGACTTGGTTTATAGAGAGAAGAGTGGAGGGCCTAGAACCGAGCCCTGGGGGACACCAGTAGTGAGAGTAGTGAGTAGTGAGAGACACAGATCCTCTCCACGTCACCTGGTAGGAGTAGACTGCCATGTTGGATGCAATCCAAGAGTGTGCAGAGCCTGAGACTTCCAGCCCTGAGAGGGTGGAGAGGAGGATCTGATGGTTCACAGTGTCGAATGCAGTGGATAGATCTAGGAGGATGAGAACAGAGCAGTCTTGGTTGAGTGACCTGTCTTGAAGACTGACTAGTTAGGGTCAAGAAGATTGTTCTGAGAGAGCGTTTTTGACGTCGGAGGTGTCGAGTGTTGGTTTCTTGAGGAGGGGTGCGACAGTGGTCAAGGATGAGTTGATGAGGGAAGTGAGGAATTGGAGAAGGTTTACAGAGATTTCTGGAGAAGGGAGGAGGGGATGGGGTCGAGCGGGCAGGTTGTTGGGCGGCCGGACCTCACTAGTCGCAGGATTTCATTTTACATTTACATTTTAGTCATTTAGCAGACGCTCTTATCCAGAGCGACTTACATGAGCAATTAGGGTTAAGTGCCTTGCTCAAGGGCACATCGACAGATTTTTCACCTAGTCGGCTTGGGGATTAGAACCAGCAACCTTTCGGTTACTGGCACAACGCTCTTAACCACTAAGCTACCTGCCGCCCCTGGAGAGAGAGGGGAGAAAGAGGTAAAAACATAGGGTAGCTCTGTGTGAGTGGGACCAGTGGACTCAATAGGCTGAGTGAATGAAGAGCGGATATCATCAACCTTCTTTTTAAAGTGGATGACAAAGTCGTCCGCAGAAAGGGAGGATTAAGGAGGGAGGAGAAGGTGGAAAATAGTTTCCTAGGGTTAGCAAGCATGTATACTGTATATATGAATAACAACCACAGTTCGTCTTTTAAACCAGTTTCAGCTAAATACCATTAAGGGTTTCAGTAATAATTACAAGTACATATAAACATACGAACATCAACATTCAGGTGCTATTAGTACACACCACCTTTGAGACACACTGAGCCTTTACCTAACCTGAGAGGCCCTACAGAGCTGCTAGGCAGACATCAAGGCGTCAACACTTAGCACAGTAATGGAAAATCCTTCATGACAAATCTGGGCCACCCCTATCTCTACAACAGACACCACTGCCAATGGATAGCTACCCGTCAGTCACCTGAGATTTCATCCAACCCCAGCGTGGCGTGCAACCGGAGACCAGACCCAGGGATTGTGTCATCATAGTCATGGACCACAACTCCCAGTGTGCCTCATTCAGCAGCAGCCAATCCTAACATTGTAACACTAGTCTACCACATAAAAGACAAGCATTTTGTTTTAGCTTCCATGAGGGAAGCTTTGACGAAGATTAACTGTTAGACTGTTACTTTCAGGTACTTTCCTGTAAACCTACACTACTGGTCAAAGGTTTTACAACACCTACTCATTAAAGGGTTTTTCTTTATTTTTTTTACTATTTTCTACATTGTAGAATAATAGTGAAGACGTCAAAACTATCAAATAACACATATGGAATCATGTAGTAACCAAAAAAGTGTTAAACAAATCAAAATATATTTTAATATTAAAGATTCTTCAAATAGCCACCCTTGATGACAGCTTTGCACACTCTTGGCATTCTCTCAAACAGCTTCACCTGGAATGCTTTTCCAACAGTCTTGAAGGAGTTCCCACATATGCTGAGCACTTGTTGGCTGCTTTTCCTTCACTTTGCGGTCCGACTCATCCCAAACCATCTCAATTTGGTTGAGGTCGGGGGATTGTGGTGGCCAGGTCATCTGATGCAGCACTCCATCACTCTCCTTCTTGGTAAAATAGCTCTTACACAGCCTGGAGGTGTGTTGGGTCATTGTCCTGTTGAAAAACAAAATATAGTCCCTCTAAGCCCAAACCAGACGGGATGGTGTATCGCTGCAGAATGCTGTGGTAGCCATGCTGGTTAAGTGTGCCTTGAATTCTAAATAAATCATAGACAGTGTCACCAGCAAAGCACCCCCACACCATAACACCTCCTCCTCCATGCTTTACGGTGGGAACCACACATGCGGAGATCATCCGTTCACCCACACCGCGTCTCACAAGGACTCTGCGGTTGGAACCAAAAATCAGCAGAGGTAACTCTGGGTCTTCCATTCTTGTGGCGTTCCTCATGAGAGCCAGTTTCATCATAGCGCTTTATGGTTTTTGTGACTGCACTTGAAGAAACTTTAAAAGTTCTTGAAATGTTCCGTATTGACTGACCTTCATGTCTTAAAGTAATGATGGACTGTCATTTCTCTTTGCTCATTTGAGCTGTTCTTGCCATAATATGGACTTGGTCTTTTACCAAATAGGGCTGTCTTCTGTATACCTCCCATACCTTGTCACAACACAACTGATTGGCTCCAATGCATTCAGAAGGAAATAAATTCCACAAATTAACTATTAATAAGGCACACCTGTTAATTGCAATGCTTTCCAGGTAACTACCTCATGAAGGTGGTTGAGAATGCCAAGAGTGTGCAAAGCTGTCATCAAGGCAAAGGGTGGCTACTTTTTTAGAATCTCAAATATAAAATATATTTTGATTTGTTTAACAATTTTTTGGTTACTACATGATTGTGTTATTTCATACTTGTGATGTCTTCACTATTATTCTACAATGTAGAACATAGTAAAATTAAACAAAAACCCTTAAATGAGTAGGTGTTCTAAAACTTTTGACTGGTAGTGTATATTAACAGAATACTCCCAGGTGATAGCTTGAACAGTGTTGTCTTTGCTGTGGTCTGGCTCCTGTGGGATTTGACACCTGGGTCATTGGGGGTGCTGTGGTGTTGCTGCTGTATTGTTTGAGAGGCTGTGCTGGAGCCAGGCTGTAACGGGATAAGGGATTGTACAGCTCTCCTTCTGAGTGGACAGGAAAGGACCCACAGCTATAGCTATCCCATGGCATTGCCTGTGTGTCAGGGAGGGTGCTGACAGGCCGCAATCTGATCTGATCTGTATGGAGAGGACACGAGGCTGACAGAAAAATGGTACTGTACTGGCTAGCACCTGAAGCTAAGCAAGTACTGGGTCTGGTTGGAAGATCACCCACGGAAAATCTCTTTGCTACTGGAAGTGGTTCAGAATGATTTCCTGTTATGAATTAGAAGTGTGAAATACAGCATTAAGTTATCCCCAGGCTAAGTATCTCTGGGTATCATCAGGCATTTTTACACTTTTTTAGAAGGTGTGATTGCTACAATTGACACCTCTCAAAGCATTTGTGTAGGATGTGATGACATTTGGAGAGATGGAGTTGTATATATGTACACTACCAGTCAAAAGTTTGGACACACCTACTCATTCAATGGTTTTTCTTTATTTTTACTATTTTGTACATTGTAGAATAATAGTGACGACATTAAAACTATGAAATAACACATATGGAATCATGTAGTAACCAAAAAGTGTTAAACAAATCAAAATATATTTTATATTTGAGATTCTTCAAATAGCCACCCTTTGTCTTGATGACAGCTTTGCACACTCTTGGCATTCTCTCAACCAGCTTCATGAGGTAGTGACCTGGAATGCATTTCAATTAACAGGTGTGCCTTCTTAAAAGTTAATTTGTGGAAAAGTTAATGCGTTTGAGCCAATCAGTTGTGTTGTGACAAAGTATGTGGGGGTATAAAGAAGATAGCCCTATTTGGTAAAAGACCAAGTCCATATTATGGCAAGAACAGCTCAAATAAGCAAAGAAAAACGGCAGTCCATCATTACTTTAAGACATGAAGGGCAGTCAATACGGAAATTTCAAGAACTTTGAACGTTTCCTCAAGTGCAGTCGCAAAAACCATCAAGCGCTATGATGAAACTGGCTCTCATGAGGACCGTCACAGGAATGGAAGACCCAGAGTTACCTCTGCTGCAGAGGATAAGTTCAGCCCCGTCAGAGTTAGCAGCCTCAGAAATTGCAGCCCAAAAAATTATTATTTTTCACAGAGTTGAAGTAACAGACACATCTCAACATCAACTGTTCAGAGGAGAATGTGTGAATTTGGCCTTCATGGTCGATTACTGCAAAGCAACCACTACTAAAGGACACCAATAAGAAGAAGAGACTTGCTTGGGCCAAGAAACACGAACAATGGACATTAGACCAGTGGAAATCTGTCATTTGGTCTGGAGTCCAAATTGGAGATTATTTGGTTCCTACCTCCGTGTCTTTGTGAGACGTGGTGTAGGTGAACGGATGATCTCCGCATGTGTGGTTCCACCGTAATTCATGGAGGAGGAGGTGTTATGGTGTGGGGGTGCTTTGCTGGTGACACTGTCAGTGATTTATTTAGAATAAGGCACACTTAACCAACATGGCTACCACAGCATTCTGCAGAAAAACGCCATCCCATCTGGTTTGGGCTTATCATTTGTTTTTCAACAGGACAATGACCAAACACACCTCCAGACTGTGTAAGGGATATTTTACCAAGAAGGAGAGTGATGGAGTGCTGCATCAGATGACCTGGCCTCCACAATCCCCCGACCTCAACCCAATTGAGATGGTTTGGGATGAGTCGGACCGCAGAGTGAAGGAAAAGCAGCCAACAAGTGCTCAGCATATGTGGGAAGTCCTTCAAGACTGTTGGAAAAGCATTCCAGGTGAAGCTGGTTGAGAGAATGCCAAGAGTGTGCAAAGCTGTCATCAAGGCAAAGGGTGGCTATTTGAAGAATCTCAAATATAAAATATATTTTGATTTGTTTAACACTTTTTTGGTTACAACATTACATTTACATTTTAGTCATATAGCAGACGCTCTTATCCAGACAGACTTACAGTTAGTGAGTTCATACGAACCCACAACCCTGGCATTGCAAGCGCCATGCTCTACCAACTGAGCTACAGGGGACCCATAATTCCATATATGTTATTTTATAGTTTTGATGTCTTCACTATTATTCTACAATGTAGAAAATAGTATAAATAAAGAAAAACCCTTGAATGAGTAGGTGTGTCCAAACTTTTTCACTGATACTATGTATGCTGTTCAGTGCATTGCAATGCTGTGCAGTGCGATGTTCCCAGCTATCTTGTTGTCTATCTGTCTCCCAGGTAATGGAGACTGCTCTCCCAGGAAGACAGAGAACTCTAGATTGTTGGTGGACCTGTCTGCAAACACACCCAACGCACAGCAGCCCAAGGGTCCTTATTCACCCACTGGTGAGTGGTTACACATTCACACACACACACACACACACACACACACACACACACACACACACACACGCGTCAAGAGGAATCAGTTTGAGAAACAGTTTATTTTATTTTATCAAAGGGTCATCAAAAACTCATTTCTTATCTGAAGGGTCTTGCATAGTTCCCTTCCCTTAAATGAACAAAAATAGGAAGAGCTGAGACATGGTGCCATTTTTCTGATTGTCTTCAGACATGTCACCATGAGGTGGCTGAACCAGAAAAGGGAAGTTACTTCCCGCAGCATCCCCCAGTATTAGTAGACTGGTCCCAGATCTGTGTGTGCTGTCAGAGGGAGAGAGACTCTCACATATACATCTTGTGTCATCCCAACCCAGAGGTTTCCTAACACCACTCTACCATGACACCGCTTTTGTAACACAACACTGACTGACACTGAATTCCTCTTGAAATTAAGCAGTTGTGTCAGTGTGTTCAAAACAAAAAAACATGTTTGTCTATACACTTATGTTTAGAATCAAACTATTAGTATGGTATAACATTTTAAAGTATTTTTTCATTCACTTCAGCAAAATACCTCTACAGTTCCACTAGCAAAATACCTTATGGGTGGCTCTTCTTGACCCTCTTGATCTCTGACCCTTGAGTAATGTAAACAATGAGGTGTTCAATACACAGCCAGGTATGGGACAGGTATCCTTGCTCAGATTAGCTTATGATAGCACTTTTCACTTAGCTTGGATACCTAATGTAGTTTATCCTCCTTGGTAGTTTGACCCATCAGTTTCTTTCTTCATATTTTATTTATCTGGGTTCTATAATATGCTGTTGTCCCAGCAACCATCTCAAGTTCAGCCAGCTTCGACAGAGAGTGGAGAGCTCTTCATGTGAATACCCCACTTCCAATACCCCTCAATCTGCTAGCTCCATGTTGGCAGAATACAGCTCTGGAGGATAAATTCAATGTCATGCTGTTAGTAAAAGAGGATCTCTTTCAGTTTACACAAGGCTAAGAGATAAAAGGGGAAATATATCTTAAGAAAATACTGGCATGTAGTTGCAGAGATTGCCATGTCATTGCTGACAATAGCAAGACTCCAGAATTATATTTAGTCTATGTTGTGAGATAAATGGATGTAGTCAACCCTATCACCTCAGTGGAGTGGATAGTGTGACATAGTGTCAACCCCATAGCAATCACCATGACTTAGTGTCAACCCTATAGCAATCACCATGACTTAGTGTCAACCCTATAGCAATCCCCATGACTTAGTGTAAACCCTATAGCAATCACCATGACTTAGTGTCAACCTTATAGCAATCACCACAGTGGATGTTGTTGTCATCCCTAAAGCAATCAGCACACACAGTCAACTCTAGCAATCACCACGCTCCACTTGCATATAAAAATAATATTTGATGAAATATTGAATTTGGCCTTACTGCTATTAGCTCATAGAAATGAATTGAATAACAGATTCATACCTGGAAAAACAGATAGTAAAAATAAAATGCTAAAGGAAGTTTGTATCTGAGAGATATAGGAAAGATCAGGAAATTATTTACAGTACCAGTCAAAAGTTTGGACACACCTACTCATTTAACGTTTTTTCTTTATTTTTACTATTTTCTACATTGTAGAATAATAGTGAAGACATCAATTATGAAATAACACACATGGAATCATATAGTAACCAAAAAAGTGTTAAACAAATCAAAATATGTTTTATATTTGAGATTCTTCAAATAGCCACCCTTTGCCTTGATGACAACATTGCACTCTCTTGGCATTCTCTGAACCAGCTTCACGAGGAATGCTTTTCCAACAGTCTTGAAGGAGTTCCCACATATGCTGAGCACTTGTTGGCTGCTATTTCTTCACTCTGCAGTCCAACTCATACCAAACCATCTCAATTCAAATCAAATCAAATCAAATTGTATTGGCAACATGCGCCGAAAGAAAAAAAGAGCAGAAGTAAAATAAAATAACAGTAGGGAGGCTATATATACAGTGGGGTACCGGTGCAGAGTCATTGTGCGGGGGCACCGGCTAGTTGAGGTAGTTGAAGTAATATGTACATGTGGGTAGAGTTAAAGTGACTATGCATAAATAATTAACAGAGTAGCAGCAGCGTAAAAAGGATGGGGTGGGGGGGGCAGTGCAAATAGTCCGGGTAGCCATGATTAGCTGTTCAGGAGTCTTATGACTTTGGGTAGAAGCTGTGTTTGAAGTCTTTTGAACCTAGACTTGGAACTCCGGTACCGCTTGCCGTGCGGTAGCAGAGAGAACAGTCTATGACTAGGGTGGCTGGAGTCTTTGACAATTTTGAGGGCCTTCCTCTGACACTGCCTGGTATAGAGGTCCTGGATGGCAGGAAGCTTGGCCCCAGTGATGTACTGGGCCGTACGCACTACCCTCTGTAGTGCCTTGCGGTCGGAGGCCAAGCAGTTGCCATACCAGGCGGTGATGCAACCAGTCAGGATGCTCTTGATGGTGCAGCTGTGTAATTTTTTGAGGATCTGAGGACCCATGCCAAATCTTTTCAGTCTCCTGAGGGGGAATAGGCTTTGTCGTGCCCTCTTCACGACTGTCTTGGTGTGTTTGGACCATGATAGTTCGTTGGTGATGTGGACACCAAGGAACTTGAAGCTCTCAACCTGTTCCACTACAGCCCCGTCGATAAGAATGGGGGCGTGCTCAGTCCTCTTTTTTTCCTGTAGTCCACAATCATCTCCTTTGTCTTGGTCACGTTGAGGGAGAGATTGTTATCCTGGCACCACACGGCCAGGTCTCTGACCTCCTCCCTATAGGCTGTCTCATCGTTGTCGGTGATCAGGCCTACCACTGTTGTGTCGTCGGCAAACTTAATGATGGTGTTGGAGTCGTGCCTGGCCATGCAGTCATGGGTGAACAGGGAGTACAGGAGGGGACTGAGCACGCACCCCTGAGGGGCCCACGTGTTGAGGATCAGCGTGGCGGATGTGTTGTTACCTACCCTTACCACCTGGGGGCGGTCCGTCAGGATGTCCAGGATCCAGTTGCAGAGGGAGGTGTTTAGTCCCAGGGTCCTTAGCTTAGTGATGAGCTTTGAGGGCACTATGATGTTGAATGCTGAGCTGTAGTCAATGAATAGCATCCTCACGTAGGTGTTCTTCTTGTCCAGGTGGGAAAGGGCAGTGTGGAGTGCAATAGAGATTGCATCATCTGTGGATCTGTTGGGGCTCTATGCAAATAGGAGTGGGTCTATGGTTTCTGGGATAATGTTGTTGATGTGAGCCATGACCAGCCTTTCAAAGCACTTCATGGCTACAGACGTCAGTGCTACGGGTCGGTAGTCATTTAGGCAGGTTATCTTAGAGTCCTTGGGCACGGGGACTATGGTGGTCTGCTTGAAACATGTTGGTATTACAGACTCAGTCAGGGTTGAGGTCAGGGGATTGTGGAGGCCAGGTCATCTGAAACAGCACTCCATCCCTCTCCTTCTTGGTCAAATAGCCCTTACACAGCCTGGAGGTGTGTTTTGGGTCATCGTCCCATTGAAAAACAAATGATAGTCCCACTAAGTGCAAACCAGATGGGATGGCGTATCGCTGCAGAATGCTGTGGTAGCCATGCTGGTTAAGTGTGCCTTGAATTCTAAATAAATCACTGACAGTGTCACCAGCAATGCACCCCCACACCATCACACCTCCTCCTCCATGCTTCACGGTGGGAACCACACATGCGGAGTTCATATGTTCACCTACTTTGCGTCTCACAAAGACACGATGGTTGGAACCAAAAATCGCAGATTTGGACTCATCAGACCAAAGCACAAATTTCCACCGGTCTAATGTCCATTGCTCGTGTTTCTTGGCCCAAGCAAGTCTCTTCTTATTATTGGTGTCCTTTAGTAGTGATTTCTTTGCAGCAATTCGACCATGAAGGCCTGATTCACACGGTCTCCTCTGAACAGTTGATGTTGAGATGTGTCTGTTACTTGAACTGTGAAGCATTTATTTGGGCTGCAATTTCTGAGGCTGCTAAATCTAATGAACTTATCCTCTGCAGCAGAGGTAACTCTGGGTCTTCCATTCCTGTGACGGTCCTCATGAGAGCCAGTTTCATCATGGCGCTTTATGGTTTTTGTGACTACACTTGAGGAAACTTTAAAAGTTCTTGAAATGTTCCGTATTGACTGACCTTCATGTCTTAAAGTAATGATGGACTGTCATTTCTCTTTGCTTATTTGAGCTGTTCTTGCCATAATATGGACTTGGTCTTTTACCACATAGGGCTATCTTCTGTATACCCCCCTACCTTGTCACAACACAACTGATTGGCTCAAACGCATTAAGAAGGAAAGAAATTCCACAAATTAACTTTTAAGAAGGCACACCTGTTAATTGAAATGCATTCCAGGTGACTACCTCATGAAGCTAGTTGAGAGAATGCCAAGAGTGTGCAAAGCTGTCATCAAGGAAAGGGTGGCTATTTGAAGAATCTGAAATATAAAATATATTTTTATTTGTTTAACACTTTTTTGATTACTACATGATTTCATATGTGTTATTTCATAGTTTTGATGTTTTCACTATTATTCTACAATGTAGAAAATAGTAAAAATAAATAAAAACCCTGGAATGAGTAGGTGTGTCCAAACTTTTGACTGGTGCTGTATATATATTTTACATGTGTAACCCTTTTTTTAGGCACCAACATTTTAACTGGTACTAGGCTACCTTCAGACAAGTCTTGGGAAGCTTGTGGGTGTCCTAGAGAAAGACATGTACGTGTTCATGAGAGTCTCACCTTTCCATAGAGGGGTCATATTAATGTGTAGCCTAAACTGTTTGGATGTTACAGACAGAAGATCGGCGGTACCGACTTCAGACGAGTCCCGTGACGCTTGTGGGGGTCGTAAAGCAAAACGTAGAATACCATCGTGAGAGTCTAATCTTTCCATAGAGGGGTAATACTAGTTTGTAAGCCATTCGGAATCTACAGACGTTTTCGTGAGAAGACCGATTTTCAGGATGTCTCATGGTCTGACAAACACCGCTGTAGCTCTGACACCTTTCATTGCAGATGCGGATGGCTGACATCGGCGGATGCGGTGGATTGAGACGCAGCCCATGCAAAAAAGATATCTCTATCTTAAACAGACAGATTTTTATGGGGATTTGTCTATTGTGCTATAAAATGTCAGCGGGGCCGTGGATATCGACTCTATTTAAACATAGGCCTTAGATTTGCTAGAACGCCTATGGGGTTGAGCTATATCAGCTGATCATCCCGAATGTAGGCTAGATGACTCAGCTAGCTAGTTAGCTAGGCTATGCTGTCAAAACAAGCTAACTAGTCTTTACTTGATTTGAATTTGTTCTGCTACTGACAAAGAGTCAGAATGCAGGGTCCCCCATCCCTGTCCCTGACCCTGAGACAACACATGCTAGCAACTCCAAATGAACCTACTACTGGCTGTATTCATTTGAAACTCATCGCTAGTGTATGGCCGGACGAGTGCAGCAGCACACTAGTGCTCACGGTGGCAGAAGGGCGGAAGAGAGGACTTTTTTCAAGATTCATGAGTTTATGAAATTATATAGTTTGATGGGCAATTCATTGCATTTAAAGTTAGAGAGAAAAGAGACAAAAGTATTAAATAAAATGGAATTCTTTTTGAAAATATTCCACCAATCAAAAGGGCACTTTTTTTCATAGGAGGGCAAGGGGGCAGGTGCTCCAGCACACCTACGGCTCTATCTGTGCAAGTGCCTGGTCCAGTATGAAGGAAGACTTCCAGTCTTTGCGCTAAGCTAGTTAGCATTGGCTCGCAAAACGACCTCTAACTTCCTTCATACTGGATGCAAACATAAGAATGGTATTCACGAGTTCATCTGACTCTCAGGACGTAGAAACTGTAAGTGGCTTAATTGCCAAAATCCCCTTTAATGGAGCCTAGGAGCCTGAAGGGACCCAGTTAGGGGATGGATGATATGGATGTGAGAGGTTTGGGTTTATTGCTCCGGCTCCTTCCGTACCCACACCATGATTATGGTCTCAGTCACAAATCACAAACAGGCTTGTCTGGATGGTTAAGATTATCGTCCGTATCAGGTTTTCCTTCAGGCTACTGTGAAGGAATGCAATAAGTCTTCTTTTCACGGCACAATGCCTCTGACCTTGAATGACCTAAAAACTTGTATGTACTGTATATGCTGTAATGAATATGCTGTATGTATACGCAGTACAGGACAATTTTTTATTCTATTGTTCTTATTTTAAATTTGTGTTTCTGTTCTTGTCTAATAGTGTTATGTATTTTGTCATGCTTTATGTTTTGTGTGGACCCCAGGAAAAGTACAGTAGCTGCTGCTTCTGCAACAGCTAATGGGGATCCTATAAAATACCAAATACCAAACATTCAAGCGTAAGGTCCCTACGTATATGCTAAGCATAGCATAATCTTAAAGCTGCAATATGTAACTTTGTGGGCGACCCGACCAAATTCACATAGAAATGTAAGTTATAGATCTGTCATTTTCATTGAACGTAAGTCTAAGAAGTGGTAGATATGTTCTAATTTATGTGTGCTGTTTCTATGCTTCCCGGTCTTAAGTTTTGTTTTTGTGTCTTTTACTTTCGGCTTTAAACAGCTGAAAATACAATATTTTTGGTTATTGAAAATATATTTTAGATGGTACATTTTCTGCATATTGCACCTTCAACAGTTGTGTGGGAAAGGACGATCTCTAAATATTATTCTGTGGCTATGTGTGTGTGTCCCTAGTGACTCAAGAGTCAAAAGTTACTTAAGCCAGACTGGAGGAATATGAATCTGGGCCATATTTGTGTGTCTGTGTGTCAGCCTCCCTATAACGTCGGATGAGGGATACTGAGAGTCTAGTGGCCAACCCAGTAGAGTTGAGGCGTTCGTGCCTTTAGTCAGCCAGAGTCTCCCCCCATCCAGCCAGCCAGCCAGTCTCCCAGCGCCAGTCAAGTCGAAACCCACATGGACTTTTCTCCACATAACTACTTTACTGTGTAAATTCCAAAAGTCTCAGGTTTAAAAAAGATAGCAGTAATAATTGCATACAATTCCAAGAATGTACCAATAACTAACCATTGTTAGTCAGATGTGGAGAGTCCCTGCCTCTAGGATTTATCATTAACTTTGGCAATTTATGTTGAGCATCATTATATTACTTGCTTCTCCAGGGGAAATAACATGCAACATTACCTTGTTCCAATCAATGGAGGTATACATTAAAAGAGAAACAGATTTACAAGGTTTAGAGCCACTGCACCTCTTACTGGAAGAACAAGGATCACCCACTAAAGCCATGTCATGTGATTGTCATGTATTGTCTGAAAAACAGTAATTTGATTGGTCATACCTGTCTCTTCCAGAAAACACCATCAAACAAGAAGAAGAGCCAGAAGATGAAGGGCACAGGAGGACCACAGCAGAGGATATAGGACAAAGCGGGGAAGAGGAATCGGGATTGGAAGAGCCCATGATTGACAGCCCAAACAACCTACAGGATGGGGTCCCTGGGTCAGATGGGTCATGTGACCCAGGAACTCGGCTGCCCAATGGTAAATGTTTCTCTAAAGTGGTTTCCCCTTATGTCCCTTATGGCCCAAACCTAATGTACTTTAAATTGAACAACAATGACTCAATAATCTGTGATGTATCTAAGGAATGTCAATGTTTTACCATTAACATCTAACAATCTGCAAAAACCCATTAGTTATACGTTAATAAATGATGGATAAATGATACTTCACGTGGTAGCTCCCTATGAGATATGTATTTTACAGACTAAAGCAATTGTACGTCTCTCATCCTATGATTAAAAAAAAGAAAAAATTGTGTGAGTCAGAAATTGTTTCTACGGGTGTGGAGGTGGAGAGCTTTGCTGTTTTGTACAATACAATAGTTTAGCCTTGGAATCATTTCCATGGAAAACATCCCAGGAATCCTCCACAACCTGTTCCCTAGCCCTTAACTGACGCTATTATTGTGTCTCGGCCTTCACAGATTTAGGATCACATTTCACTTTTCCAAATGTTCGGCTGCAGATCAAGAGACGATCATCAAGATGTTGATGAGATTACTGTAGTTTACTGGTGAACCGGGCAAACTTTTTGCATAGATACAGACAAACATACTTCCATGGTAAAGCTGGAATTAAAGATGTCCAGTATTTTTACGCAATGGAAGATTTTAAGACACACTGTAAGACTGTCTAAGTCTTAACCATTTACTATCTGAAGAGACTTTGACAGGCACACTAAGCCTTATTAACTTATACCAACTTAGTGGTGTTGGTGGTGGTGGTGTTTGTGTATGTGTGTGTAGAAGGTCTACAGCCCTACCAGGGGCCTGATAAAAACTCACTGTATTTCTACACCTACTGTGTGGTGAGAAGAGACCCAGAGCAGAGCTATTAGGGTGGAGATCTAACACCTCATCTCACCACACTCCAGACACTATTACTGTAGATATACAATAAATGGCTCTGTAGTGACAACTGTAGGTTGTAGTTCAAATGTATCAATTGTACACAGCACACATCAGACACCACACGTTAGTGTTTTTCTACCCACTGACAATCCTCCTAGAAATATATTCTCTGCATTACTTGAGATGTTACAACGTTCTCAGCTAAGGCGTGTTGCTTGTCTTTACCAATCTAACCATGTTTTACCATTGCAATGTGTTGATTGCTGTTGAGTAGCTGCGAACCTCCATTTCCGTCTTTCTCAAGTATTTTCGGTCCACTAGCCGAGTGAAATCGAGACTTGTGGCAACTCAAGACTAGGTAGCAAGAGTAGGTAGCTGGTGGGTATTGTGTGTTGCTGATCTGGCTGTATGTAAAAGGGGGAGGGAGAGATGAGAGCCTGCATTTCCTGTGCCCCTTCGAGTGGTACCCCGTTCCAGTTTAACACTTCCTGTGCCCCTCTCAGGTGATAGGCCATTCCAGTGTAACCAGTGTGGCATGTCGTTCACTCAGAAGGGCAACCTGTTGAGACACATCAAGCTGCACACGGGGGAGAAGCCCTTCAAATGCCCCTTCTGCAGCTATGCCTGCCGCCGTCGTGACGCACTTGCAGGCCACCTACGCACACACTCAGGTCAGCCCCTCTGCGTCCTCTCTTCTTTCGTTTCTTCCTCTATGTTCCTATTTTTCTCCTTGTCTTCCTATTCCCTTTGTCTTGGGTCTATGCTTCCTTTAACTTTTTCATTACTGTGGTTACTCCTGAGTATTTATCCTGGTTTCAATAACTTCTCAAATAGTCCATACTATGTTGATGCTATAGAACAGGCCTATCTCGTTGTAACTTAAAGCATGATCTGGTCTGGCCTGTGTCTAAATTTGTGTGAGACAGATTAGCAACAGTCCCCACAAATATCTAACCCTGACAGGGTTTCGTATTGTTGGATGGATGCATCTCTCTGGGGATTTTTGTGCAGACAGATGAGGGCTGTGGTTAGGCACCCAGGACATGCTGTTCCTATAACCTGCTCAGCTCACGTCTCCTCAGAAAGGAACTCTCTCTGTTCTCTGTAGATATACAGTATGGGTAGACCAGAGAAACACTGCGCTGTGTTGCTCTAACTGTAACCCACTTTCCTATCTCTGCATCATATGCCTCTGTCTCTGTGTTCTCCCCTGCCTCTTCTTTGAGATCTGGGACACACGACAGTATACCCTAATCTCTAGTGTTGTCCTCTTAGAAGTATTCACATGTACAGTGCATTCGGAAAGTATTCAGACCCCTTGACTTTTTCCACATTTTGTTACGTTACGGCCTTATTCTAAAATAGATTACATCATTTTTTCCCCTCATCAATCTACACACAATAGCCCATAATTACAAAGTGAAAACAGGTTTTAGACATTTTTGCAAATGTATGAAAAAAACAAACGGAAATATGACATTTACATAAGTATTCAGACCCTTTACTCAGTACTTTGTTGAAGCACCTTGGGCAGCGATTACAGCCTTGAGTTTTCTTGGGTATGACGCTTCAAGCTTGGCACACCTGTATTTGGGGAGTTTCTCCAATTCTTCTCTGCAGATCCTCTCAAGCTCTCTCAGGTTGGATGGGGAGCGTCACTGCACAGCTATTTTCAGGTCTCTCCAGAGATGTTCGATTGGGTTCAAGTCCGGGCTCTGGCTGGGCCACTCAAGGACATTCAGAGACTTGTCCCGAAGCCACTCCTGCATTGTCTTGGCTATGGGCTTAGGGTCGTTGTCCTGTTGGAATGCTGTAGCTACCCATTACCAGTGGGTCTTTCTCTCTGGGCTCTATGTTCGGCTGGTATTACACACGCTCTTTGACAATTTCGACTTGTAAAAGCCAGCACTCTGCTATTTTCTAACACTGGCACCAGGGTTGGTAACTTAGCTGTCTTATATCAGCTCGCTTGTTCTGAGGTGGCAGGGTTCGGCTGTTCCCATAGGAGAACCCTTTTTAGTTCCATGTAGCACCCTCTGTGTAAAGGGTTCTACATTGAACCAAAAACGGTTATACCTGGAACCAAAACGTTTCTTCCTGGAACTAAAACGTTTTCTTCAAAAACCCTTTTAGGTTCTAGATGGCACCTTTTTTTCTAAGGGTGTAGTTACTCCACAATACTAACCTAATTGACAGAGTGAAAAGAAGGACGCCTGTACAGAATAAAAAATATTCCAAAACATGCATCCTGTTTGCAACAAGGCACAAAAGTAATACTACAAAAAATGTGGCAAAGAAATGCACTTTTTGTCCTGAATACAAAGTGTTATGTGTGGGGTATATCCAATACAACACATTACTGAGTACCACTCTCCATATTTTCAAGCATAGTGTTGGCTGAATCATGTTATGGGTATGCTTGTAATCGTTAAAGACTGGGGAGTTTTTCAGGATAAAAAAGAAACGGAATGGAGATAAGCACAGGCAAAATCCTAGAGGAAAACCTGGTTCAGTCTGCTTTCAACCAGACACTAGGAGATTCATTCACCTTTCAGCAGGACAATAACCTAAAACATAATGCCAAATCTACACTAGAGTTGAATACCAAGAAGACAGTGAGTGTTCCTGAGTAGCCGAGTTACAGTTTTGAATTAAATCTACTTGAAAATCTATGGCAAGACCAATTTGACAGAGCTGGAAGGATTTTGAAAATAATAATGGGCAAATGTTGCACAGTCCAGGTATGGAAAGCTCAGAGACTTACCCAGAAAGACCCACAGCTGTAATCGCTGCCAAAGGTGCTTCTACAAAGTATTTACTTTGACATTATGGGGTATTGTGTGTAGGCCAGTGAAACAAAATCTAAATCGAATCCATTTTAAATTCAGGCTGTAACTCAACAAATTGTGGAAAAAGTCAAGGGGTGTAAATACTTTCTGAAGGCACTGTACATGGCTCGAATGCAATGCTATTTCGTCTGCTATTTCTGGAGAAGTGCAAATATGATCTGTGAGATGGTTCCATGATGTTTATAAAACATTCATTTGGGAGCATTATAACGGTGAGTGGACAATCTCCCTTTCTCTTTATATTGGATCTTTGTCCAGCTCCTGTGAAAAGTTTGGATGTGCGTAAAACCAGCCATAGTCTAAGTTGCCTAGTCTGTGTTCAACATATTTAGTATGTTTAACATATTTAGCAAATATGGGTCAGGCTATTTAACGAACTGGGCTATAACGGACTAACATTCGAATTGGAGTTGATTACAATGCAATACATGAAAGACCGTAAATAGACAACTTGAAGCAACCACATATTTAACCACGGAGCATGTTCTAATTGGCCAGTGAGGTGTCAACCCTCGACACACCCACAACGTTTTTATTCATCAAAACCCAGCCCATTCGTGCCATCACCAACTACTGCGCACATAATTCTGGTTGTGAAAATAGAAAAAATATTTCTGACACAATCCCGAACCTATAGCGCTACCAGATTTACCATTGAGTTAAGTTTGTTAAAATAGAGCCCTCTGTGTCGCTCTCTCTTTTTCTGTCATGCTTTCTCACACACTCTCTCCATGTCTCTTTCTTTCTCTTTTGACCTTTTTCTCATTTTCACTTCCTGTTTTGTTAGGCTAAATTAATTCTTCACCCTCCTCAAGTCAGTGTAGGCGGCACATTTAGGTGTACTGTAGTTCCCTATGCAGTGCTGTAGTATGTGGTAGTGCTGCATGAATCCCCTCTACCCCTCAGCCTGCCTACTACACTACCTGAGGGTTGAATGGAATGTTAGGAACTCTTCTGTGGCATAGGGAGTAGGTTGGCATGGCGTTCTCTAGATAAAAGGCCTCTTCTGCTTTCTCCTCTCTCTCTCTCCCTCTCTCTCCCTGCCCCCAGTGACGAGAGAGGGAGGTTAGGTGTGGAGAGATAGATTGAGTGGGGAGAGAGACAGAGAAACAGAGAGAGAGAGACAGCGACAGGTGAACGCTTTCATGTATTGCACAATCCGATGTGCAAGACAAGAATATACTTTTCCGTGTCACTGTCAAGACACAGAGTGGCACTACATGGACTGTGTTGTATCTAAACCCATCCCCAAACACATTGTTAAATGTGAATCAAATAATTATTTGAATTGCTATGCAAATGTGTGCAAATGGTTAATCTTGAAGGTGTTTAAGGTGCAACATTAGGAGTGATAGGCTCACTCATTTTTTTACATTACATGAGACAACAATACGTTTCTGAGATAGGTTCCTGTTTATCACCCAACTGGATGCAGCCAACTGTGTCTGAAGGCAGAGAAAGATGAGGCTATTTGCATGTTCAAGAATAGCTGCTGAAAGTGGGATTTTTGTGATACATCCAAAATCAGCAAAAGGCCAGAGGTTTTGCTAATGAGTAATATAATAAAATGTGTGTGTGTGTGTGTGTGTGTGTGTGTGTGTGTGTGTGTGTGTGTGTGTGTGTGTGTGTGTGTGTGTGAGTGTGTGTGTGTGTGTGTGTGTGTGTTTGTGTGTTGCCTATTCCAATATGAAAGTGTGACTGCCCAATCCGGCTGGCTACAGTTAGCAGGTGCTGTGGCTGAGATCATTGGAGCAGACAGACAGTTCAGGGTGTTTTTCAATTACAGTGACATTATATTAGGCTACATAAGGAGAGACTCATAAGTAAAATAGGGCAAGTGTTCTGTAATGATGATGATCATGACCTGTAAATTACATGATGATGCCATTGCTAGTATAAAGCTTACTCAAATACACTAAACCAATTGGCATTCACAGACCACAAGACAAGTAACCTACACAGTCAGATTTTTTCCACAATCAAGTTTTTGAGATCAGCTTGAAAAATGTAAACCAGACGTTCACCCACTCACCAATATGTCCAAATATCAATATGTTCTGATAGACTTAGTGAAATGTTACATAAGCGTATCTGTGTCTTACTTTCAAAGTACTTGTCAGACTGAAACATGTTATTCCCACAGTAACAGGTCAGGTAGTTTCTAGTAACCTCTGGTGCTAGTACATTTTCTCATGTGAACGGCACCTATTTTGTGCCAGTGTCTGGGCCACTGCTTGGTGTCGTCTGGACCACTGTTCCCCCTTTATGACTCATTCTGAGGACTTTCAGAGCCTTGTTTCTACTACAGAAGACTTTGATTAGTACTCTTCAGTAGTTTCAGCCTTTGGTTGCCAATTGTATTAATTCATTCATGAGTAATTCATTCATGAGTGAATGATTGAAGGACAATTAATAAATGAATGAAGGAAGATTGGAAGGAAGGGAGGATGGAAGGAAGGATCAATGGATCGATCTTCTCTAGGGGAAAGCTAGAGGAGATTTTGGCCAGTCTCACCAGCATAGACCCCATCTGAATGGAACTGGAAGCATGAATCACTCCCCACCTCCAGCTGCTGAGGAGAAACAGATATGTTGTTTAGGTCTGACGTTAGAGTTATTTTCCTTCTACAACGGGATGCAGAGTGTATCTGTGTCTGTGTACAGCAGGCCAATTGAGTTATGCACCGTAGTAGTAGTGATGGGCTCCCGGAAGAGTTGTAGGTTTTAACAGTTGTTCCAGGGCGTATGAAAGGCAAATGTGTGTATTCGAGTGTCTTGGTATATCTCGCCTGCCCACACCTTCTCTGTCTGGTTGGCAATGATGGTGTGTGGGATCCCACTAATGGAACAATTATGACTCCATGAGCTCATAGCCCTGCTCTAGTTTCTGTGTTCTCCACGGGTTCTATGTGTTTACTAAAACCTCCTAGAGAGTTCAAATAGAATTACGTTACCTGTCTGTTTATGTGAGTTGATGAATGAATGAAATTAATAGTTTTTTCCTTTGATGTCATTTCTCTAATTTAGTGGGTAAACCACACAAGTGTGACTACTGTGGGCGGAGCTACAAACAGAGGACGTCATTGGAGGAGCATAAAGAGCGCTGCCATAACTACCTTCAGAGTGCTGGCATGGATCCCACCTCCAACACTGGGCCTTATCCAGGTGAGTGTGAATGTCCTGCTCTGGTACAGAGACCTGCTATATGGTATCTCTGTTGATGGCATGGACTCAGAAACATTTGCTTTTTCTTTGGCACCTTTTTTACACTTTGCACTTGAACCTTTTATCATTTATCATTTATAATTTAGGTATGGAGTTAAATTAAAGATAATTTTAGCTTCTCTTCCTCCTTCCTTTTTATGGTTTGTGTGAGTACCCTGTGAACTCTACTTATGTTACTTTTACACACCAGCCACCTACTACCTACAAGCCTTGGCGCAGACCTCACACACACTCACACACTCTCATGCTCTGACTCCTGACCCCCAGGTGAGGTCCCTAAAGAGCAGAGGCCCCTGGTAGAGGCCGCTGCCATGGCAACATTAAACCGGCCACCTGTCATTGAGAAACTGCAGAGTAACGTAGGGAAGAGGAAGAGCACCACTCCACAGAAGTTTGTGGGTAAGCATCATTGCATCACTTCCTGTCTGGGGGCACCATAATGTGTTCACCGTAAGGACCCCTAACTCACAATTATTAATAGTAGGTTAGATAATTATTGTATATTTTGTAATTTTTCTTTAGAATAATAATTATGTAATTTTCATAATTATGGTATTAAGGGTATCAGTAGGGTATTTAGTTAATCCCATTTTGGGATTGAATTTGACCTGTTCTGTTGGATTAAATTCAGTCTACAGTTTTGACTGTTTATTTGTTATGTTCAGTTTAACAGAACTGCAACAGAATGAGTGTATGCATGCAAAAAATGAATTGAATTGCGTGCCTGGGCAGAGGTACATTGAAACATGATACTGTTGTTCAGCAACTAACAGATGACCTTGACTAAACGGTAGAAATTAAGACACTATTCACATACTGCACACTTTTGTTGGATTAATGTAAATTTTCAAATTTCAGATCCAGTTGTTCCACTCTGAATATTTCTCAATCTTTTTAATTTTTAATTTTAACATTTTTGATAATTATTGAAATACATTAATAAATACATTAGTTTTGTATTACGAAACAATTGTTACAGTGTTGTAAACATTTTGTTGGCATATAACCGCCAATTTTTGCATTTTAGTGCTGAAGACAATTATTTTGTTTTTATTATTTACTGCACTATTAGATAGAGAAGAAGAGATAGAGTGAGACACAGAGAGCGGATGAGAGAGACGAGGACATGTTTTTCACTCTGTGGTTTGTTACACCTGTATCTCTGCAATAGCTCTTATCGAGAGAAGAGCAAAACAGCTCACCGCATCCCTGTTTTGGAGGGGTTAAACAGTGCATTCAGATGGATGGGGCTTTCCACTATTAAACAACACAAGAGAAAATACAATAAGATGAAAGCAAGAGAAAAGGAAGTGTACTTTGGTAATGCTTAGCTTATTAAAAATGGAAAGGTTAGACGCACACAAAATTAAGGCACTCTTTCATATGCTATAGAGTTACAGTTGTATGTATTCTGTACTATCCAGTGATGTCATTCGACTGGACAATTTCTCCTACGGTGAGCTTATGCATATGTGAGTTTCATTGTGGTAATATGCAAGCTGTGCTCTGCAGGTGAGAAGATGATGCGCTACAGTTACCCGGAGCTGAGCTATGAGATGGGTCTGAAATATGAGAAAGAGGCAGAGCTGATGCAGGCTCACATGATGGACCAGGCTATCAACAACGCCATCTCTTACCTGGGCTCTGACTCCCCGAGGCCCCTGGTCCACCACCCCCACCCCCATGGTCCCCACCGTCCACAGCCGTCCCTTTCTATGGCTGAGGTGGTACCCATGGTCAACCCCCTCTTCCACCACGTCTACCCTCTTGGGCCAGAGCTGCGTATGGACCGACCGGGTAGCCGCAACGCCCCACCTCATCCTTCACCTCTGCCCCCTCCTCCCCCTGACTTCCATCCCTCCTCCAACGGGCCGATCGCCCTTACCAGACCCAAGCAGCACCACCCCCAGGGTACCAGAGAGGAAAAAGAGTCTCCTAGCAACAGTGGGCTAGACTCGGCCGACTCCGCCCGGAGCAGCCCACAGGATAGGCTGGGTTACCACTGGAACAACCCCCACCACCGTCCCAGATCCAGCCCAGCATACGGCGGCAGAGAGGAGGGGCGAGGCGTAGCTGAGATGGCCCAGGGAGGGGCGGCAGAGAGGCCTATGAGTCGGGAAGGGGTGCGTGTGTTTGGGCGAGAGGGGCGGGAGATGAGGGTATTCCAGTGTGAACACTGCCGCGTTCTCTTCCTGGACCATGTCATGTACACCATCCACATGGGTTGTCATGGTTACAGGGACCCGCTGGAGTGCAACATCTGTGGCCACCGCAGTAAGGACCGCTATGAGTTCTCATCTCACATCATCCGCGGGGAACACACCTTCAACTAGAGGGCTGGACAGGACAGGAGCCACCCCTGCCCCCCCCATCCCACCTCAGCACAGTGATGTTGAGATAACTGTGTGTGGTCAATGCAACCAACCAGGAGAGAGAAATGTAACCAACATTTGCTGCAGCATAATGATACTAGCTATATATCATTCCAAACTAATATATGAAGGTCTGGGCCAAATACACATTTTTATTTTTCAAGGTGTTTTAAAAAATTTGAGGTTGAGATATATATCTCATGTGAGGGATTTTCTTTAAGTGAAAAAAAATCACAAAGAAGTAGTACACCTAGACAGTTTTGTCATGGTGTGTCTCAGATTGTCACAGAGCAGCTAATACTGTGAGTAGTTATATTATAGTTTTATAAGTATTTTCACTGTTCCTTTCTTGCTGAATAATGTACTGTTGGACTTGTTTGTTGTCACACAGACTGCCATGTAAGGTCTCAACTTATCAAGGGTGCTTTCCCTGACCCCACCAACTGAACCATACTTTAGAATATAATATTATTTCTTACATGATTTCTTGCAAGATACTGTACATGTTCTCTGTCTTTCTAACGGCTAACTGTACAGGTGTGTTGTCACACTAGTCACATTAAATAATTACATTTTCTGCAGAGGGAAAGGAAGAAGTGAGAGAGAAAGAGAGAGCGAGAAAGAAAGAAAGAAAGGGAGAAAGACAAATAAAGACAAGGAGAGAGAGTCAAAAAAATTGAAATGTGCAAGAAAGTGAGGGAGAGGGAGAAAGAGACAGAGAGAGACAGAGCGAGAGAGAGAGCGAGAGAGAGAGAGAGAGAGAGAGAGAGAGAGAGGGCGAGAGAGAGAGAGAGAGCGAGAGAGAGAGAGAGAGAGAGAGAGAGAGAGAGAGAGAGAGAGAGAGAGAGAGAGAGAGAGAGAGAGAGAGAGAGAGAGAAAGGTATTCATGATTTACCTTTTCAAACATTGTCTACAGATTACAGATTTTTTTATTGTTTCGTTCAATACCCTAGCTAAATATCTGCTTTCTGTGGAACAGTTCCTGTAACCTTCTCAGTTTCACAGCACTTCACAGAGGAAAGGAAAGGAAAAACACTGCACTGCAACCCACCTCCTCCCTAAACCTGTTCTTTCACTAGCAGCCTGATGCCTTGAGGGATGGGGAAGACGGGAAGGGATGAGCCAATCCCTGTTTTGATGGTTCAATAGTAACTTCAAATCTCCAGCTCGCAGCTTGCCTTTGCCCCACTCATGTGTCTTATAGGAAACAGGCTGCTTTCTGCAAGCGCCATGTCAGTGCATGAGCTCTACTGTACTCCTGGGTTGGAAACAAAGCCATTTCAATTCAGTCAATAAAAAAAAAGCTATGAGGAAAATTGGAATTTGGATTAGCAGTTTATTTGAATGGAGTTGATACCAACCCTGCTGTACATTGGATGTGAATGTGATGTGGAAGGGATTGAGCCCAGTACAATTAAGCTGATGCACTGGTACTGTTAAGTAGATAGATAGCAGTGTGGTTTAGGGTTTACTAAAAGCCTTTTTAGAATCAAATATGATCATCTAGGTGTACTTGGACAAATGCGTAAGACAATGTACATGCTGCTCTTTAGATAACAAATATTTTGCTGGCAAAGTATGTAATGTCGCTGTTGATCTGTTTATTATGCAGCATGTACCATATTTTGAATTGCCACTGTCTTTTGTCCTGATGGTCTTTGGCCATAGGAATGGCCCTATGTGCATATGGCTAGGCTCAGTTCACTGTTCAGTTCAAACTTATTCACTCCTTCCTGTATGTTATGTGGTATGTAACCTTCCTAATCAAAGTGCCAGCTTATTTCTGTTAATATTTCTAAAGACATACTGTACTTTTATTGCAACAGCTTATTGTTACTGTAAAGTATTGGCAATGGTATCTGTTTACATCTTTTAACTATTGTAGTAGCTATTACATGCATTCTGCATTCCCTCAATGCATTATTCTTTTTAAATGAAAGCCCCTATTTTTGTATTTACTCACACCTTTATCTTTGATAATTAATCTTTCTATAGATGTTCTAATGCACCGGTATAGGCCTATTCTATGTTATAACTGTCTTCAATCTACTGTATGTCCGCCTATTGTTTTTCTAAGCAAATCCAGAATCATTACTATTCTTTATGAAGCAAGCATGGATGCTAACAAATAGTTTTAGAATATTTGAAAAACATATGTCAGCCCACCTGTAGGAAAGTGCACACTATTGCTTTACTATCTGTTATGAAATAATTGCTGCAGAGCCGTTATATGTTTTACTTGTCATTGTAGATAATCTTACTATATTCTGATTTGTCCCGTGCGTACATCAATTGAGGGAGACCATGTGAGCACCAAGATTAGACTTCTGAAAAATGTTCGACATAACAAAAAGTCAGACTACCGGACCGGGAAGAAAAAAAAACGATTATTGTCTGTGAAAGTGAGATTGATATTGTATATTTACATTTATTTTTCAGTTTTTTTTACTACAGATGTAGGATCTTAATTTGTTCACCTCACCCTGTTGCAGGAGAACTTTCCTGCAATGTAGGAAATTTCAAACTTGTAGTGTATTTGAGGTTTAAAAAGGCTTCTGAAGTTTGTAATTTCCACTTAGAAATTTCAGACTTGTTTTTCCCTTACGGAAAATGTGTCAACCCCTACAAACATGCCCATTCATTATAATCCACATAATAATTAACATTTCCTGCTGCTGCAGGATTATTATCCTGCTGTAGCAAACTGGCTCAAATTAAGATCCTACATTTCATCTGTATGTGTGTATGTAAAGGCCTTAGCTCATAAAGTGCTTTCCCACTGGGCACAGGCGTCAATTCAATGTCTATTCCACGTTGGTTCATTGAAATGACGTGGAAACAATGTTGATTCAACCAGTGTGCGCCCAGTGGGTTGTTGATGGAGCTACAGTCTCTCTGCTGTATGAGCCGTCTTACCTCTATAAGTACTGTACAACCTTGTTAAAGAGTGATAAATATAATGTTGAAGCATCGTGTGTAAATATATCTGGAGGCTGCAACCTATAAATGAATTTATATGAGCCTATATGAACACAAAGAAGAAATGATCTTATTGACAGACTCCACACTCCTAGATGAAGAGCATACTTGAAGTGGAATTAGTGACGCTCTCGGTTGTGATGAATTTTATATGTACTAAAAATTGCACTGGATTTCAATTTTTCTTGGTAAATGTCAAATTTGAATAGTTGTGTAAAAATGCAGTTTTTTATTATTCTTAAATAACAAGTGCTAACTAACAATACTGGTAAAAGTGAGGGTTGCTGGGTACTTCTGTATACATAATATGAATGGTGTATATTCTGGCACTATATTAAAACGGGTTAGTAATGTGCACAGATACGCACTGATGTTGAAATTATTATCATGTGGGGGTCTCAGGTATTTGTAATCTATGTACTTCTATAGACTGTTGTATTTCTTCCAATACATCTTGGAATACATAATTTCTGTATCAACAAAATCTCAAAATCATAATTTGGGATATTGCTTTTTTCTTTTACTTTTACAATGTCTTTAATTGTATCACAATCATTTAAGTTACACATTTACATTGTTGATAGAAACACCAGCCACTCTGCTAGTATACAAGCATGTTTACAGCTTCAAATTATGTTCATTTAAAAAGATATACATCTCTTAAGGAATCTTACTCCTTTAGTTCTATATATGATACAGTATTGCTTATTAATTGCTTTCATTTATAGGTCAAACTCTGAATTGGATGGATTTGATGATGTTACAAATGTTACAAAATTCTAAAACCTCAAGAGAATATTGAGGTATTAACAAAACCAATGTTGCTACTGAAGTCTGTTTCCAATATCCTTGACATGAGATGAAGATACTGTGCTGTAAATAGCTAAATATATGTTTATAAGGCATGGGCTTCCCACTATTAAAGTATTGATTTTACTGATATGGATGTAAAGATTTTTACAATATGTACTAGTTGAATATCATGAAGCAAGGTATTACCTGTTTGTATGTTAAAATACAGTATATACACATACAATCTATGTATTCTAATACCTGCAATTCTGCATATACAGTAAATGAGGACACAGGATTGTAAAAAGATGTGACCAATTCTTGGTCCTCACTTGTGACCCAGTAGGACTGTCTCTCTCTCACACCCTGTTCCCACTCAAGTTGTACAACTGCTGTACAACACATTTGACACAATGATTATTTATGTGATACAACAGAGTCTGTACACTTTTTTTATACAATCAAGGTGTGGTGTCTCCCCACAAATCAAATCACATTTTATTTGCCACATGCGCCGAATACCTTACTTACAAGCCCTTAACCAAAAATGCAGTTTTAAGAAAGAATACCCTAAAAAAATTAACAATAATAATAATATTAATTAAAGAGCAGCAGTAAAATAACAATAGTAAAATAACAATAGCGAGTGTCACGTTCGTTGAGAGAAGGGTCAGACCAAGGTGCAGCGTGGTATGCGTACATGTTTATTAAGACGAATAAACACTTGACAAAATAACAAAACAACAAAAACGTGAAGTCCTATGGCCTATACACACAACAAGCCTAACAGGAACACAAACAAGATCCCACAACTAAGGTAGGCAACCAGGCTACCTAAGTATGATCCCCAATCAGAGACAACGAGCAACAGCTGCCTCTGATTGGGAATCACACCCGGCCAAACCTAGACATACACATACTAGATCTCCAACATATAATATAATCACATAGATCTCAATCTGAAACTCACACCCTGACCCAACCAACAAGAGTTCTCTAGATCAGGGCGTGACAGTACCCCCCCCCCCCCCCAAAGGTGCGTACTCCGGCCGCACCAACCTGACTCAGTAGGGGAGGGTCCGGGTGGGCATTCAGCCTCGGAGGCGGCTCCGGCCTCTCCCTCTCTGCCTCCCCGTTGCACCCCTGGTCTGGTCTGGACCTCGGCGCGATGCTTCCCCTCTCCTTCCTCCCACGATGCACCAAGCCCTGTCTGGACCCTGGTGTGGGAGGCCCCGACCCTGGAGAGGGGCTAACGTCTGGGCCTGGAGTGGAGCCGCTGACCGGAGCTGAACTGGACCCCGGTGGAGCGGACTGCTCTGGCTCCGGAGTGGAGCCGTTGACCAGAGCTGGACTAGGCACCGGTGGAGCGGACAGCTCTGGCTCCGGAGTGGATCCGCTGACCGGAGCTGGATTGGGCACCGGTGGAGCGGACTGCTCTGGCTCCGGAGTGGAGCCACTGACCGGAGCTGAACTTGACCCCGGTGGAGCGGACTGCCCTGGCTCCGGAGTGGAACCGCTAACTGGAGCTGGACTAGGCACCGGTGGAGCGGACTACTCTGGTTCCGGAGTGGAGCCGCTGACCGGAGCTGGATTGGGCACCGGTGGAGCGGACTGCTCTGGCTCCGGAGTGGAGCAGCTGACCAAAGCTGGACTAGACCCCGGTGGAACGGACTGCTCTGGCTCCGGAGTGGAGCCGCTGACCGGAGCTGGACTGGGAACACGCAGCACTGGTCTGGTGCGAGGAGCAGGCATGGGTCGTGCCGGACTGGAGACACACACCACTGGTTTGGTGCAAAGAGCAGGCACGGGCCGTGCCGGACTGGATACACGCACCACTGGTTTGGTGCGGGGAGCAGGCACGGGGCGTACCGGGCTGGGAACTGGCGTTGGAGATCCACGACTGTTCCAGTCCTTCTCTCTCCACCGCCAATCCCCCTCCGGGAGCCCCCACAAGTGAGGGAACAGAAATTAATCGTCGTCGTCTTCCTCCGACTCCTCTTTGTAAAACTGCTCCCATTCCTGCTCCCATGGTTGTAGAGACTCCACCTGGAACCCCCACGGGTGTAATGGTCGAGGCTCTTCTCTCTCGATCCCCGACCACCCCTTTAGCCCCCCAAAAAAATGTTCTTGGGGCTGCCTCTCGGGCTTCCTCCTCGGCCGGCACCGTTGATGTCGCCGTTGATCCTCTCCTACCCGGGCTTCTTCCTTCGCCCAGGGTCCTTCATCGGCTACACTTTCCTTCATTGCCTCCCGGTAACGGACGGCCTCCTCCTCAGTAATTTTCCCCCAACCGAGGAGGACATCTACCAAGGTTACCTCCAATTGAGTCCCAGGCGTTTGCTCTTTCTGGGCATGCTGCTTGGTCCTTTTACGGTGGGATCTTCTGTCACATTCCTTGAGTGACGGGTCAGACCAAGGTGCAGCGTGGTATGCGTACATGTTTATTAAGACGAATAAACACTTGACAAAATAACAAAACAACGAAAACGTGACGTCCTATGGGCTATATACACAACAAGCCTTACAGGAACACAAACAAGATCCCACAACTAAGGTAGGCAACCAGGCTACCTAAGTATGATACCCAATCAGAGACAACGAGCGACAGCTGCCTCTGATTGGGAATCACACCCGGCCAAACCTAGACATACACATACTAGATCTCCAACATAGAATATAATCACATAAATCTCAATCTGAAACTCACACCCTGAACCAACCAACAAGAGTTCTCTAGATCAGGGCGTGACAGCGAGGCTATATACAGGGGGCACCGGCACATAGTCAATGTGCGGGGGCACACCAGCCAGTGAGGCAATGTGTACATGTAGGTGGAGTTATTAAAGTGTGTTTGGGCAACATGCGGCAGATCCAGTGTGAAGATACTGTAAGTGTTGTTCAGAGGTGTTGGGGACACAGCAGCTATTCACACACAGTTGTGCTGTGGTCAGGCTCGGCCAAGATCTGACAGAGACAACCCAATAACAGTTAACCAAGTCAGGCAGCACAGTAACACTACTGAAGCCCTCCTCCGCAATCCTGAATGAGCACTCAACCGAATATCAAAATGTGAAGTAGATATAGGCCTATATACTGCTTGGATAGGTCGATCTGAGCCACTGGCTTACTCCCATTCTTCAACTTTTATTTTTGGTTGAGTTGGAGATGTGAATCCAACATATAATTTGTTTACTTGTCAACAAGTTAATATACTATTTATTGTATTTCAAAACTGATATTGAATTGTGTTTGGTTGTCAATGCAACCAAATATCAACATTTGAAGGAGATGTATCTTCTGCTTGGATAGTTCCATCTGTGTCACTGATTTAATCTGGCTTTAATTCCAGTTTGTCTACAAATTAATAATGTACACTGAACAAAAACATAAACGCAACATGTAAAGTGTTTCACAAGCTGAAATAAAAGATCCCCGAAATGTTCCATACACACAAAAGGCAAAAAAAAAATGTGTGCATAAATGTGTTTACATCCCTGTTAGTGAGCATTTCTCCTTTGCCAAGATAATCCATCCACCTGACAGGTGTGGCATATCAAGAAGCTGATTAAACAGCATGATCATTACACAGGTGCATCTTGTAAAAAGCCACTCTAAAATGTGCAGTTTTGTCACACAACACAATGTCACAGATGTCTCAAGTTTTGAGGGAGCATGCAATTGACATGCTGACTGCAGGAATGTCCAGCAGAGCTGTTGCCAGATAATTGAATGTTAATTTCTCTACTATAAGCCACCTCCAACATCTTTTTAGAGAATTTGTCATTACGTCCAATCGGTCTCACAACCGCAGTCCACGTGTAACCACGCCAGCCCAGGACCTCCACATCCGGCTTCTTCACCTGCAGGATCTTCTGAGACTAAGAATTTCTGCACAGGGAAGCTCATCTGCGTGCTCATCGTCCTCACCAGGGTCTTAACCTGACTGCAGTTCGGCGTCGTAACCGACTTCAGTGAGCGAATGCTCACCTTCGATGGCCACTGGCACGCTGGAGAATTGTGCTCTTCACGGATGAATCCCGGTTTCAACTGTAGCAGACAGAGGAAAACAGCGTAGCGTGTATGGCGTCGTGTGGGCAAGCAGTTTGCTGATGTCAATGTTGTGAACAGAGTACCCCATGGTGGCGGTGGGGTTATGGTATGGGCAGGCATAAGCTACGGACAACAAACACAATCGTAGTTTATTGATGGCAATTTGAATGCACAGAGATACCGTGACGAGATCTTGGGACCCAATGTTATGCCATTCTTCTGCTGCCATCACATCATGTTTCAGCATTATAATGCACGGCCGCATGTCGCAAGGATCTGTACACAAAATGTCCCAGTTCATCCATGGCATGCATACTCACCAGACATGTCACCCATTGAGCATGTTTGGGATGCTCTGGATCGACGTGTACGACTGATTGTTCCAGTTCCCGCCAATATCCAGCAACTTCACACAGCCATCGAAGAGGAGTGGGACAACATGCCACAGGCCACAATCAACAGCCTGATCAACTCTATGTGAAGGAGATGTGTCGCACTGCATGAGGCAAATGCAGCCTGATCAACTCTAAGCGAAGGAGATGTGTCATGCTGCATGAGGCAAATGGGGGTCACACCAGATACTGACTGGTTTTCTGATCCACGACCCTACCTTCTTTTTAAAGGTATTTGTGACCAACAGATGCATATCTGTATTCCCAGTCATGTGAAATCCATAGATTAGGGCCTAATGAATTTATTTCAATTGACTGATTTCCTTATATGAACTGTAACCCAGTAAAATCGGAGTTTAAAATTTGAAATTGTAGCATGTTGCGTTTATATTTTTGTTCAGTGTATATGTTAGATTCACGTCTCCATCTCAATCAAACATTAAGTTAAAGAATAGGACTAAATCAAATCAAACTTTAAATGCACTTTAAATAAAGTTTGATTTGATTTATTCCTATTCTTTAACTTTGATTTTCGGTTGAGATGGAAATGTGAATCCAACATATAAATTATTAATTTGTAGACAAACTGGAATTAAAGTCAGACTTAGTGGCAGAGATGGAACTATGCGAGCAGACAATACATATCCTTCAAATGTTTTTCTTTTTTTTTCATTTTTTTTAGGGTGTAGATCAGCTTAATATTGCAGATAGATTGTAACTTCCATCAATGTAATTGTCTGCATCACTTCCAATCCCCCATGTTTTATATATATATATATATATACAGTGGGGGAAAAAAGTATTTAGTCAGCCACCAATTGTGCAAGTTCTCCCACTTAAAAAGATGAGAGAGGCCTGTAATTTTCATCATAGGTACACGTCAACTATGACAGACAAATGGAGGAAAAAAATCCAGAAAATCACATTGTAGGATTTTTTATGAATTTATTTGCTAATTATGGTGGAAAATAAGTATTTGTTCACCTACAAACAAGCAAGATTTCTTGCTCTCACAGACCTGTAACTTCTTCTTTAAGAGGCTCCTCTGTCCTCCACTTGTTACCTGTATTAATGGCACCTGTTTGAACTTGTTATCAGTATAAAAGACACCTGTCCACAACCTCAAACAGTCACACTCCAAACTCCACTATGGCCAAGACCAAAGAGCTGTCAAAGGACACCAGAAACAAAATTGTAGACCTGCACCAGGCTGGGAAGACTGAATCTGCAATAGGTAAGCAGCTTGGTTTGAAGAAATCAACTGTGGGAGCAATTATTAGGAAATGGAAGACATACAAGACCACTGATAATCTCCCTCGATCTGGGGCTCCACGCAAGATCTCACCCCGTGGGGTCAAAATGATCACAAGAACGGTGAGCAAAAATCCCAGAACCACACAGTGGGACCTAGTGAATGACCTGCAGAGAGCTGGGACCAAAGTAACAAAGTCTACCATCAGTAACACACTACGCCGCTAGGGACTCAAATCCTGCAGTGCGAGACGTGTCCCCCTGCTTAAGCCAGTACATGTCCAGGCCCGTCTGAAGTTTGCTAGAGTGCATTTGGATGATCCAGAAGAGGATTGGGAGAATGTCATATGGTCAGATGAAACCAAAATAGAACTTTTTGGTAAAAACTCAACTCGTCGTGTTTGGAGGACAAAGAATGCTGAGTTGCATCCAAAGAACACCATATCTACTGTGAAGCATGGGGGTGGAAACATCATGCTTTGGGGCTGTTTTTCTGCAAAGGGACCAGGACGACTGATCCGTGTAAAGGAAAGAATGAATGGGGCCATGTATGATGAGATTTTGAGTGAAAACCTCCTTCCATCAGCAAGGGCATTGAAGATGAAACGTGGCTGGGTCTTTCAGCATGACAGTGATCCCAAACACACCGCCCGGGCAACGAAGGAGTGGCTTAGTAAGAAGCATTTCAAGGTCCTGGAGTGGCCTAGCCAGTCTCCAGATCTCAACCCCATAGAAATCTTTGGAGGGAGTTGAAAGTCCGTGTTGCCCAGCGACAGCCCCAAAACATCACTGCTCTAGAGGAGATCTGCATGGAGGAATGGGCCAAAATACCAGCAACAGTGTGTGAAAACCTTGTGAAGACTTACAGAAAACGTTTGACCTGTGTCATTGCCAACAAAGGGTATATAACAAAGTATTGAGAAACTTTTGTTATTGACCAAATACTTATTTTCCACCATAATTTGCAAATAAATTCATTAAAAATCCTACAATGTGATTTTCTGGATTTGTTTTTCTCATTTTGTCTGTCATAGTTGACGTGTACCTATGATTAAAATTACAGGCCTCTCTCATCTTTTTAAGTGGGAGAACTTGCACAATTGGTGGCTGACTAAATACTTTTTTTCCCCACTGTATATATATATATATATACATATATACATACATATGCATATATACTGTACATACACACATATTGTCAAGCCCTGACCTGGAGAGACTGTTATTTTCTAGGTAGTTTGGTCAGGGTGTGAAACTCTATGTTAGAATTTCTATGTTTAGGATCTAGATGTGGTGTTTCTATGTTTGGCCGGGTGTGATTCCCAGTCAGAGACAGCTGTCGCTCATTGTCTCTGATTGGGAATCATACTTAAGTAGCCTGTTTGCCTACCTTAGTGGTGGGATCTTGTTCCGTGTTTAGGCTTGTATGTGTATAGCCGTAGGACTTCACGTTACGTTGTTTCTTGTTTTGTTTATGTTTATTGAGTTAAATAAACATGTACGCTTTTCACGCTGCACCTTGGTCTGACCCGTCTCTCAACGTTCGTGACAGAAGATCCCACCACAAAAGGACCAAGCAGCGTGGCCAGGAGGAGAAAACACCCGGGACACAGCAGGAGGCCACGTTGGTAGATGTCCTCCTCGGTTGGGGGAAGATCACCGAGAAGGAGGCCGTCCGTTACGGTAGGGCAATGAAGGAGGAAGCCCGGGTAGGAGAGGATCAACGGCGACATCAACGGTGCCGGTCGAAGAGGAAGCCCGAGAAGCAGCCCCAATAAAACATTTTGGGGGGGGCTCACGGGGTGGACGACGAGGCAGCAGGAGGCCGCTATTCTAGAGGTCCTCCAAGACCTGCGGATCGAGTCTGAGAGATCAGGCCACCACATTACGGGGGCTGTTAGATCAGAGGGAGCAGGAGGTATCCGTTCAGAGGGAGGTGCTACAGGAGGCTCAAAGGGAGAAGGAAGTAGTGGAGGCAAGGAGAGAGGAGCTGGTCAGCCAACAGAACGAGCGTGTGTTCATAGAGGAACCTAAGTATGCGGAGATACGCACTGTGTCGCCAGTGCGCATGCTCAGCCCAGTGCGTCCTGTGCCAGCGCCCCGCACATGTCGTGCGAGAGTGGGCATCCAGCCAGGACGGGTTGTGCCAGCTGTACACTCCAGACCTCCAGTACGCCTTCACGGTCCAGTATATCCTGCTCCGGTTCTACGCACTGTGTCACCAGTGCGCCTCACCAGCCCGGTAAGCCCTGTACCTGCTCCCCGCACAAGACCAGTGGTGCGTGTCGCCAGCCCGGTACGCCCCATACCTGCGCCCCGCACCAGTCCAGTGGTGCGTGTCTCCAGTCCGGCCCGGCCCGTTCCTGCTCCTCGCACCAGACCAGTGGTGCATGTCGCCAGCCCGGTACGCCCCGTACCTGCTCCCCGCACCAGGCCAGTGGTGCGTGTCTCCAGTCCGGCCCGGCCCATTCCTGCTCCTCGCACCAGATCTGTGGTGCGTGTCCCCAGTCCGGCCCGGCCTGTTCCACCGGTGCCTGGTCCAGCAACGGTCAGCTGCTCCACTCCGGAGCCAGAGCAGTCCGCTCCACCGGTGCCTAGTCCAGCTCCTGTCAGCGGCTCCATTCCGGAGTCAGAGCATTCCGCTCCACCGGGGTTCAGTCCAGCTCCGGTCAGCGGTTCCACTCCGGGGTCAGAGCAGTCCGCTCCACCAGTGCCCAGTCCAGCTCCTGTCAGAGGATCCACTCCGGAGCCAGAGCAGTCCATCCACCGGTGCCCGGTCCAGCTCCGGTCAGCGGTTCCACTCTGGGGCCAGAGCAGTCCGCTCCACCGGTGCCTAGTCCAGCTCCGGTCAGCGGATCCACTCCGGAGCCAGAGCAGTCCGCTCCACCGGTGCCTAGTCCAGCTCCGGTCAGCGGTTCCACTCCGGAGCCAGAGCAGTCCGCTCTACCGGGGTCCAGTTCAGCTCCGGTCAGCGGCTCCAGTCCAGACCCAGAATTCAGCCCCTCTCCAGGGTCGGGGTCTCCCACACCAGGGTCCAGACAGGGCTTGGTGCATCGCGGGAGGATTGCCGATCCAGGTACAGACGTCAGCCCCTCTCCAGGTTCGGGGTCTCCCACACCAGGGTCCAGAAAGGGCTTGGTGCATCGTGGGGGGATTGCCGATCCAGGCCCAGACGTCAGCCCCTCTCCAGGTTCGGGGTCCCCCACACCAGGGTCCAGACAGGGCTTGGTGCATCGTGGGGGGATTGCCGATCCAGGTCCAGATGTCCGCCCTCTCCAGGTTCGGGGTTTCCCACACCAGGGTCCAGACAGGGCTTGGTGCATCGTGAGAGGAAGGAGAGAGGAAGCATCGCGCCGAGGTCCATACCAGACCAGGGGCGCAACGGGGAGGCAGAGAGGGAGAGGTCGTCACGCCCGGAGCCGAATCCGCCTCCGAGGTGGAATGCCCACCCGGACCCTCTCCTTATGAGTCAGGTTGGTGCGGCCGGAGTACGCACCTTTGGGGGGGGGTACTGTCACGCCCTGACCTGGAGAGACTGTTATTCTCTAGGTAGTTTGGTCAGGGTGTGAAACTCTATGTTAGAATTTCTATGTTTAGGATCTTGATGTGGTGTTTCTATGTTTGGCCGGGTGTGATTCCCAGTCAGAGACAGCTGTCGCTCATTGTCTCTGATTGGGGTTCATACTTAAGTAGCCTGTTTGCCTACCTTAGTGGTGGGATCTTGTTCCGTGTTTAGGCTTGTATGTGTATAGCTGTAGGACTTCACGTTACGTTGTTTTTT